>NW_015151352.1:7789-13003 GCF_000732505.1 Cyprinodon variegatus
TGCCTCCCATTCTACTTTTAGAAATTCTAGGAAACACCAGTAAACCTGCAGATTGAGAGTGAAGTGCTCTGTTAGGAACACCAGGAACAATCAAAACAAACAATCCATACATTTACATAGCTTTTTGTTTTTTGTTTTTTTCTCTGTTTGCTTTTGCGGCTGAGATTCAATCCGTATATGAATTCGGTTATTTAAACGTGAAAATGGTTCTGATTTCTAGAGCCTGAATCTTTTTGTTCCTTTGTTCAAATAAACATTGATCAGTCAGGATTAGTATTTTTAATAAGCTTGCTGTACTTTGTTTTCATCTGTTACAAGGTGAAGGGAAGAAGGTTTAATTTCTTGAATTATCTGTGTCTCTCATTGTTTTAATCTAAGCAGGCGTCTTGCTGACTAAAATCTGAATAATGCTTCATTAAAATCTGTTCAGGACTAAAAACATGACTAAGATTCTCAGACTGAAACTAGACTAGACTGAGATAGAAGCATATAAATAAATCTTCCCTATAATATTTTACATTTTGGTTAAAAGATTAAGACAAACACTTATCTAAAATGTTTTCAAAACTGACATTGTTTAAAGAGCACACTGAATTTGGATATATCTCTGCAAATAAAATACTAATTTAATCTCTCAAAACTGGCCTACCATCTCCTTTACCTATTTTTTTTTTATGGTGAAAGCATTTCCCTTTTTTTTCTGAACTTTTCATAGGTTTCTACCAGTGAAATATGGTGAGCATCAACAATTTCAAAATTTACTCTGAAATCAACTGCATAGTCTGCTGATTTGAGCAACAACACTGATTAGTTGAATCTGTCTTGAATTAGTGACATAAAGCCAGTGAGACTTCCTTTTGTGAAACCCAGTAATCACTGCTTGACATGTTGTGCCTAAGTTGAGTCAGAATTGGGCATTTAAGTCTGACTTTTCTGGGATGGTTTTATGAAATACTCCCTGGGGGACAGAACAGGATGTAAACAGGATGTAAAAAGGGGACCAGACAATGAGGGAACAGAAAACACTGACTCAAATACCACAGGGAGTAACTGCAAACAGGTGAGTGCAGTTAACAGAAACACTAACAGGTGCGGACAGGGACAGAGAAAGGTGAAGAAGCAAAACAAAACCAAACTAATCTAAAGTGATTAAAGCTACCAGAAAAAAAAACCCTTGAAAGATGAGAAAGCTTTGGATACACCAACAAGCTAAGAATACAAAAAATAGAAGAATCACCAATATTCAAGCTACTCTGCGGAGATAAAAAACCCTTCCATTTATCACAGCACTCAGGATAAGTTGTTAACTTTGACCAAACAGTTACATAAAGTTGTTTCACTGTCACCATATTCAGCTCTAAAGACAAAAAACAGGAACTGGAACTCAACTCTATTCCTGATATTTTGAATGGGAAAATCTTCCTGGATGGGAAGAGAAATGTCTTCAAACTTGGAAACAAAGTCCAGTGGATTGTTTTTTTTAACTTTTTTGGAATGACTCTGACCTGGATGACTGAGAATCTTTAACAGTCTGTGTTTGATGATGTGGTAAACTCCTTTTCCTCATAAGGAGCGTCCAAGGCTCAAACTGCTGTCCTGATTTCAACAATTTTTTGTTTTACTCAAGATGGAAAACAAGGAAATATCTGACTAATATGAGGAAAACATTCAAGACTAGAATATAATTAATAATTGCATGCAGTGCTGGAGAGTGCTACACTTTCTTTTTCTTACTGAGGTCTGAGTTTTTTTTAAACACATAAGCAATAATTTCAAATAAGCCCTTTTTGAGTGGAAAATATGACTCGCTTTTAACATTGTTTACTACTTTGATTCATCAGGAAAACATTCCCGGGACAACGTGGCCGAAAGAAAGGACAAGATGAGATTAGGAATGTCCCTGACCTCCAACTCCAAAGATAGCAGCTTTGTGGTGAGTTATATATATATAAAAAAAGAGTTTAAATGTGATTAATGATGCCAGGATTGAATGAAGGAGGAGGGGGGCCTTTTCTGGAAAAGTAGAACATTGAGCCAACGACTAAGGTGTGAATTACATTTAGGTTAGGGTTAGATATAATAGTGAGGTTTAGTTAAGGGTCATGGGTAAGCTGTAGACAGGGGAGGATTTACCATTAGGCAATACTAGTTAGCTGCCTAGGGCCCCAAGTTCCTGGGGGCCCCATAAAACCCTGTTTACATGTATGGTTAAATCAACTATTCCTTATTTGTGCATTAATTATGTTTTTGATAAAAATCCTTATCCTTATAGACAGCATGAAAAGTCAGTTGAGTACAAAACATAGAGAGAAAAACAACAAGAAAAGGGACAAGAAGAGAGGGACAAAACCTAGAACAGATACTGGAAGTCTATTCTATTAATATTTCTCGAATCAGGACCTCCCAGGTGAAAACAAGGAAAAAAACAAAGAAAAAAGGAGAGGTGAGTTAAATCAATGCTCTCCTATTTATTAACTAGTATAGGCAGAAAGCTTGTGCTGGTCACTAAATTAATTTAAGAGATTCATTCATTTTTTGTTACCGGATTGTTCTGCAGCATAAATTGGCATCTTGAGATGAAAGGAGCTGTCAGGGCTGGCTTGGAGCAAGGAATCATTAAGAGTAATCTGCTGAAGTAAAGTCACACCATAATGGTAGAAAGTGGTGGAAACTCGAGGTCACAGATTATAAGTATTGTATCATTATGAATGATGCAACTAAAATAAATAAGTATGTGTGGGACCGTTGTAGTCGCCTTATTAATATGTTGCCAAGTTCGCCTGAGCCTGAAGGGCTGTGATGTTGAGAAAAAGGCCTGAGTCCAGAGCGACTGTATTGAGATCTCAATGTTGTTTATCTCTGGAGAAAGAAACAGAGCAGGTTGGCTCTGTGTTGATTTTGTTAGACCAAAAGTTGCTAAAAAGAGTTAAAAAGTGCATGCAAATTAGTTTAAATTGGCTGCTTGGGTCTATGAAGTTAGAAAAAGGATGTGCACATGAAACTAGTTGCCATGGCTTTAAAGGAATGAATTTTGTGTGCTTGAAGAGCTCTGAGGTTTGTGATTCTGTATGACCGGTGCTGTTTGACGTGTGTTTGGTGATAAAAAATCTAAGTGTGCACTAAAAAACATCTGTTTAAATTCAAACCTGCTTTCAGATCTGTAATCAAATCTGCTCAATCACTGTAACTTAATCAGACTGAAACAGCGTAAATTAAGATCTAGTCTCCAAAATTGATTGAGAATTAAAACACCCTTTCCAAAGTGTCCCAGAGGACATAAAAGGTCAAAATAAAAGGAGGTAACAAGAGTCTAACCATAAGGAAACAGCAAAAAGTGAAAATAATTGGATAAATAAGTCTACATAAAACACTAAACAAAAGAAAGTAAACACTCTTATATCTGCAATTGGCGTCTGCTTTCACTTGTAATTGTTACTGTCACATTTTCTAATATTCACATATTCTAATAGCTGAGCTGCGTTGAAAAAAAGGGTGTCCATTGGTTTGTTACAACAAAAAAAGGCTTAATTGTGCCCAATGTTAAAACATATTTGCTTGATAAGTTGTTAATTATTACAGAACAAGTTGTTACATAAACTGTGAATATAAGAGATGTTTCAAATTTTGCAAGATGCTGTTTAAATGGTTCAAGCATGCTTAGTGTGAGGGATTGCTGAAGAGTCAATGAGTCGATGCAATCAGCTGGTTTTCCTAAGATAGGAAACTTCGAATCAATCTGACAGCATGATCTGGTGAACTGGAAAGTGCCCTGATATGACATGATGTGAATTGGAGCTATAGAAATAAACTAAAATGAGACTGAATTGAATTATCATTATGATATTTCAATGTTTGTGGAGAGTCAGGAGAAGAAGGCAGCCTTTGGTGAATTTACTTGACAGTCTGCTTTTGGGAAGTGGATGCGACAAACGATAGTCTAATCAGGGCTTCCAGACACAGGAAACGACAGACGTTGAGATTCATCCCACTGCTAAGCAGAATCATCACCAGTTCAGTTGTGCGTACCATTAACACTCAGCAGTTATCTTAGTTCCCGTGCTCGGACTGATCTCTGCACCGTTTTAATAAGGTAGTGGAATTGGCACTACAGTATACAAACAGTGAATCCTGTTAACAGACCAGATTCCACCCTAAAAACAAAAACAATTGTAAGGGTGTAGAGTGACTAGATTGATCAAATCAAATCAAAGTCTGATGTTTTCCATAAAAGGGAAAACTTTTCTACTATTCCAGGTTTTTTTTTTATCTAGCGGCAGGGGCAATTCACAGCTGAGTGCAAAGCTGCAAGTCCAAGTCTATGGTTCTGGTTCTTGACCAGAAAAAGGTGGCATGTCAACTTCAGGTTGGAAGAGATTCCATGCCTTCAGTAGAAAAGTTCAAGCATCTTCTAAACCTTTTTTTCTAGAATTGGATTGCACAATTTATTTATTTTTTGACTGAATTTATAAAAATCCTGCTTAAACAGCTTGATTGACATGGATGTGTTAAGTAAAGCTCTGTGTTTCAACCTTGTAGCTTTTGTCCAGTTCTTTTTCTGAGAAGAAATCCCTCTCAGGACAAACTCTTTCAGTAACCCTCATAATGTACATAACCAGAAGACAAGAGATGACAACAGATTCTGGCAAAAATCAGACAGGTTGGTCTGCAGTACGTTGGTCACACAGGGAGCAGTGCTGGCACCGTTCCTCTTCACCCTCCAGCAGTGTTGGGCACGTTACTTTGAAAAAGTAATTAGTTATAGTTACTAGTTACTGAGTATAGTGGAGTTACTGAGTTACTCCACAATAAAAGTAACTAGTTACTAGTAAAAGTAACTATTGCGCTACTCGCCCCTGTGACCCTCACGACCCGGCTCCCACCTTCTCGCCGTGTGTTTCAAAAACCAGCCTAATAGAGTGGACGACAAATACAAGAACCTGCAGAGAGTTTTGGATTTATTGAAATATTAGAGATTAACAGACTCACACATTATCAATTTAAATAATCCTAACAAATCTTTCCACAGAGCTGTGGTCCTCTTTGGTCTCACGAATGTGGAAGTTCTCTGTACAGCACTGGAATCTGCCTCAGAGCCAACCGCAACTTCAGACTCACCCAGACTATTGCTCCTGCTCTACAGAGTGAGCATCCATCCATCCATCCATCCATCCATCCATCCATCCATCCATCCATCCATCCATCCATCCATCCATC
>NW_015151352.1:16322-19797 GCF_000732505.1 Cyprinodon variegatus
TGGTGGAGGTTTGGAGAGTGGACAGGTATTGGCAAGGAGCTTGGTGGCTTGGGTTAACATTGGAGACTTGGCGAAGAAGCTTGGAAGAGGTAAACCTGTTTACCTGCTAACCTGTTTCGATCAGCATACTGTTTGTTTATAAAACAGGCTTCTTAAAGGGCTGTCTGGGTCTGGTTTCAGATGTTTTGACAGGTCTGTGAAAGATCCTGAGCAGAAGACGTTGGTTAGGGGATGAAAACTTGAGGATAAATAAGCCTTGGTTCCCAGGACTGAACAGAACTCTTCCCAGACATGAGAGTTTAATTGCGGGCCATGATCAGAAAAGGGGAGAAAAGGGGTTAAGCAGTTTCTGTGGCAGAGGGAAGCTTGGACACAGCGATTAAGTGGCAGGCGTTGGAGAAACATTGAGAGAAAATCAATGAGAATTCAATTTTTTGTTGGGAGGCCAGAAAGGAAATCTAGTGCAATATGTCAGCATGCACAACCAGGAAACGGTTGCAGTTGTAAGAGACCACATGAGAGTTGTTATTATGAGCATATAGGGTACAAGCTGAGAAAAAAATCTGCCACATCCTTATTCACAGAAGCCCATCAGAAATTTTCAAGCCACTAACTTTTCAAGCAAGCAAACTAGTTCAAGGGGCCAGATTATTGAAAGCCTTTGGCCTGTCTCTGATCCTGTTTCTGCCCCAGGGCTTCTTTTCTTTACTCTGCCCCGCCCTGGACAGAGTTCTCTGATATCTGGTCATTAATGTTTTTGCCTCCTGACCACCACCTCTTGCCTAGACCTATGATCTGTAATCCAGATTCTGCTTCTATGATTTCTTCTGTGCCAAGTTTATGGATTCTCACCTTACCCTCAAATTCTACCGTATGGCTCCGCTTATTTTGCTCTGACCCTTTCTGTTCGTGGACCAATGGGCTCTGTCTCTCTGCTCTCAGATCTGCAGAGAAACCTAAAACCAATTCCTTCCCCTCCTCACAATATGAGAAGTTAAGTGGCCTTTTCTCTGGTCGAACTATAAAAATCAAGAATCGATGCAGTCACTGACACAGTCTTTCCTTTTCAGAGGTTCCTGTCTCTCCTGTTGAGTAGTTTCCTGTACCATTTGGTGAAATATATCTTTCAATCATTCTCTATTGTGTCTGGCTAAATTTTGTGTCACTTGTCACTTTACAGCCTCCACCAATGTATGGAATTAATATCGTGGAACACTTTGAATAAACAAACTGAACTTGACTGTATTGTTTGGTGAGAGGAATCAAAGACTAGTTCATGCAATGATCCACCTGGCAGCTGATTTTAGATTATTTAAACTTCCCTGTTCTGATGAGGCCCGAATATGCTGTGCACAGTTTCAATCTGCACAGGAGGTGTTTTTATGCATAAGTTTGGATTTTGAATATTTTCATTTAACCTCAGTATTCCCACCTTCAGTAAAGTATTGTTAATGTATGTCAGTATAGCTAAGGTTGCAAAGGTGGAAGGTTAAATATAGTTCATTAATGTTGAAACTGAGAGAAAATACAGTAGCAGCCATTCAAAGTGGCCCTTCCCAGTCAAACGCCAACCGAATGGCCGCCCATTACCCTGCAACTCTCAGCAAAATCCCCTCCAAATTCCAGCCACTGCAGTGACCCCTCTTTTACTCTTATTCCACACTTTCACTGAATTATGGCTGATTTATAATCGGAAACCAGGTCACCTGCGTGGGGGTCGCAATCAACGTAAATATGCCCCCCTCCACAAACACTCTGCTGCACCTCCCCAAAATGGTAGCACACCGCAGACAGTGCCGCAGACAGGAGGCCTCTGATTTGTCCGCTCTACGCTATGCGTATTTCCTGTTTGGTACCTTACTGGCTTGTTCTGTTTTTGTGACCGCCATTGTGGAAAACGACTGGTGAAGATGGACCAGCTAGAAGAGCGAGGTGCGTGAGAACGCCGGGACCCTTTTTCCACCTGGATCCCCGCTCTTTTTGGCCCTCATGTCCCTCCGTTGTTGCACAAACTTGCCCCCACTTCCTCACTGCCTCGGCCTTATCTAGACCCACAGCTAGTTCCTGATTGGCCCTCTGGTGTTGTGGCGTGGAATAACATAGCGCAGACCATGCTTCAATATCTGGCAGAAATCAAAAATATCTACAACAAGCTAACTGCGACACGCTGCTGCTTGACGATAATCAGCCCTTTACAGGACTGACCAGGAGATGGTACTTCTCTTTAGATCTTAACGTCCACAAATTATGACAGAAAGAATATTACACATGGACCATTGACCAATAGGGGTGTAATATGGGAAAAGGAAAAATGCTGAGTGGATAAAAGGTTAAGAAATAAATAAATAATACATTCCATCCAAGCTGTCGTGTCTCAAACTCCTACACAGAATTTCTGCTCACTTTTTCCCTTTTTCCATCAAACTAAGACAATGTTTATTATTTTTAATGAATTTATTATCTTTGGGCTCACTACTTCTTACTTTTGTGCACTTTCAGGTTCTGGGTTATTACAACCGACGAGGGATTAACCCTGAGGCCTTTCTTAAAGAAATCCGGTTTATTGCCAGTGACCCTGATGAGGAGCACTTCTTCAAAGTTACAGATGAATCTGCTCTGAAAGATATTGTAGACGCCCTGGGAGAACGAATTTTCTCTTTGGAAGGTCAGCTAGCACGACATTTCCTTTGGTTTATGTTTTTTTTTTCTTGTAGGTAAACAGTGTTTTATCTATTTTCTGTGTGGTTTATAGGCATTAGCAGTCAGGGTCGGGGCTTTGGTCTACAGATGGCTCAAGCTGGTTTTTCATCACTTTTAGTCAACGTAAGTGGCTCTTATTAAGATTTAGCTAATCTTTTCTGAAATATAACCAACTTTATCACTGGTGACGTTGTTGACAGATTGATTAGCTGAGCAGCAGTTAAAATGGACAACACTTACCTTTTCACCTCAGCTGATGTTTTTTAAGGATGGATTATAACCACAATCATTGGCTTATTTCCCATTGGTCAGCTCCAAATGAGTTGGAGGTGAATGTGTTTATAAGAAATGACCACCAGAGACCTGCAGATGTTCCTCTCTACATTTTTATATTTGTATCTATCTGACCGATCTAAGTTTTCACGTTAATGATAAATCTTCCTCAAGCTCCAGGTATACCTGCGGACAAAATCTGTTAGTTCAATCTCTAACGTTCTGCTCTCTCTGCTTTTTCTCATAGCAGCTTCATCCGGTCTGTTCCTGTTTGGCTGTGACTCCATCCTGGAGAGAAATATCAGCTGTGCAGCTACCATCTACACCTTTGTTTCTAAATGTTGGAGCTTGGCCTGTTTTCCAGTGTAGTCCTGTTTCTCTGACTGTGACTAACTGGATGTGCTCTCTTCTTCCTCTGACATGGGAGCTGGCTCGGAGCTCGTCTGCCTGGCTGTGTGTTTCCTGGTTGACAGTTGCCTTTTGTATCTATGCTTCTTTTTTT
>NW_015151352.1:20184-22257 GCF_000732505.1 Cyprinodon variegatus
CAAATCATCTGAAGGCCATTCTCAAAGACTGCCAATCATCCACACAGATTGAAGTTTTCAATCCAAATAAACCCAGGAGATTCCAATGTATCATTGACTTTGCAGAATTCACCCCACCTGATTCATCAGGTCAGCCACTGGATGACCCTGAATACCACCATGAATTCAAGTCTTTGAAAGGGCCTGGTCAAAGTGTGTAATCAATCCTGTGGAAGGATTCAGTAAACCTCTTCCAGGATGAAACCTCCAGCAATGTATCTAGGAATATTTTTTGTTTCTTATTTCTGTTTTTTATCCAAAGGAGATCACAATTCACTTATTTCCATTTAAACTGAAGTAGTGGAAACACAGAGCTCTGAAACAGAGTCCAGATGGTTTTCCTGAACGTTAAGCTGCCAACAAAACATTTAAAGACAATGCTGCAAAACAGCTGCAGCTTCACATCTGTGAGACAGACACAGAAAGGAAAACAGTTGAATTAGGCCACCATGGGGAACGGTCACCAATCAGACATCTTTTTGGAAATGGGTGCAAGCATTTTTCTTTCATTTAGATTTCCCCCCCTCTAAATAGATCCATAAACGTGCTAGATCTAGACTCCACATTTTCTATGTGCTGCCAACTATTTACTCATTCTGAGTCATCTCTGCATCACGTCTTTGCAGATGCAATGATTTAATGCTTTCAGTATCTGCAAGGCTGCCAGAGTCTGAGCTCATCTTCTCACACGTTTTATTCTGTTCAACTCTAACTGAAGAGACGTCCAGGTTTTTTCTGCTCTCTGCCTAAATTCTGGAGGGGATTGAAAGACGGTTTTAGTTTTACTCTCAAACGCGTGACGCTCGGTGTATAAATGTAAGGTTCTGTTTTCAGGACGGGGTTCTGCTCGGAGCAGTCGGTGCCTATGACTGGAACGGTGCCGTGCTGAAAGAAACCAAACGTGGCAAAGTTGTTTCACCAAAATCATCTTACAAAGACGAGTTTCCGGAAGCCATGAAGAACCATGCTGCTTATTTGGGTAATAGCAATGACTTTGATTCAGATGAAGTTTAAAGTTATTCAGTTTCTAAAATAAAGAATTTACGCAGGAACTGATCCAAATGATAAATGAAGTTAAATTAAAAATTAAATATCAGGATTCCTTACAAAAAAAGCAGCATAGTCCTGCCTTGGTTTTGACATGAACCCTACTAAAGGAATATTACGGTCAGCGAGGAATAATCAATGGATCATTATTTATACCTAAAATGAATACGTCCTGAGGTCTTTCTTTTCTTCTCATGCACTTAGTAGACACTTTCTCTCTTTGGACCCTCAGCCATTTTCAAAGAACCACAGTGAGTTTGAAGAAAAAAAGATAGCTAACAGGACAAGCACGTAGAATGGCCTTATGTTAAAATATCACCAGAATGATTGACATCTAGGAGGACCACTGATTGAGATGATCCACCCGGAAATAAAAGATCATCCTCTATGCCTTTAAATACAGTAATCAATAAATAAACTTTGTTACTCTCCAAAACTGATCATGCCATAAAATTACAAGGCAGCTCTGGCCAGTACTATAAGATGCTTGATATTAAGGTTAATCATTTTAGGCTCTGGTGGGAATAAAATCTGCATGAATAATTTATCAGTGGAATCCTGTGGCACAACTTTTAAAATCTTTAATTTCAGGACAGGTGGCATTAAGCTTTCCAGAGTCAGAAGAATGAGAGATAATTCAATCATTTTGAATTCTTTTTCAGGTTATTCGGTGGAGGCAGTCGTTTCCTCTCGTGGTCCTCAGCTTTATATAGCTGGAGCTCCTAGATTCAACCACACTGGCAAAGTCATCATTTTTACCCTGAAGAACAATGGGAACCTCACTATCCTGCAGGCGCTTCTGGGACAGCAGGTCTGCTAAATGCCTACACATACATGTTGGCTTATTCTGTCTTTATCTGAATTGATTTCAATTCATTTTCTTTTCTATCACTGACAGTAAAAATCTAAACTTAACTATGACCAACACCAGTGTTTTCCTAATCTGTAATCCTCCTGGCTAATAGAGGACCACAGTCAGGGGAGATT
>NW_015151352.1:24708-26233 GCF_000732505.1 Cyprinodon variegatus
AGAACTTTCAGAAGTTTACATTCTGAATATGAGCAGACTTTACCGGTTTGGATTCTGTGCCTCATAACTTTAGTGTGTAAAGGCTTTCCAGGAAACCAGCATGGTTTGAGTTAGAACACAGGAGAGGTTCCCCCTCAAATTCCTTCATCATGTTTATTTCCTGTGTTTTCTCTCTAAGATCGGTTCATATTTTGGGAGCGGACTGTTATCCATGGACATTGACGGAGATGGCCACACTGACCTTCTTTTGGTTGCAGCACCCATGTTCTACAACCAAGGCTGGGAGAGAGGAAGGATTTATATTTACTCTCTCACCTATGAGGTAAACCTTCATCTGCTACTTCCCAGCTGATGCTAACAGCTTATTTATCTATCAGGGGTCGGCAACCTGCGCCTCCGAAGCCGCATGCGACTCTTTAGCACCCCCCCTTGCGGCTCCATAGAGCTTTTTCAAAAATTTACGAAAATTTATTATTTTTTTTTGTTTATTTTTATATGGTGCAGGTGGTCAAACAAATATAATGTTTTCCAAAGCTATCAAAATTTGTATAATAAATAAATATTTTTTTCACAGAAAATTTGTGTCAGACTGCAGCAGCTTTCTGCGCGGTGCGGTGTGTCTCAAGCCATGGATCCCAAAAGGAAAAAACTTTCTGGAACTTTCTTCCACAAATCGTCAAAATAAAAATGACACACCAAGAAACGCTGGTGATGGAGGATGTGGGATTTCAGGGTTAGAGAGCTCTGCTCTGATGAATGTCAGTTCCTGTTGGTTCCTCATCACTCAATCAGCTCCTCCCATCAGAAACACGTCCACCATAGAAAGATTCCTTTATTGTGTTTCTATAATTTTATTAAGGTAATAAAACCTAAACTGAGCGGTGAAGGGAGGTGAAGTGGTGAAAGCGTTCACTGCTCCTCCATCACCTCATAGCAGTTTGGGTCGCCGACCCCTGACCTAGAGCATCCATTTAAATAGCTTAATGCTAAACACCTGTTGAGATTAACAGGTGGTAGGCATTAAGCTATTTAATTGTATCAATAACACATGTTTATGTGTTGGTAAATGACGTAGTCTGCAGATTCAAACTAGTTCTACAAGAAATAAACCTTTTTGGTATAAAACAGAAAACCAAAATAACTGCAACTTATAATGCAAGATTGATTCACGTATTGCTGATTTCCACAATTTATGTTTGGATGTTTCTCTAAGCTAAAACATTTACACGTCCCTAGTCATTCTTTATCTTCCACGGCATCCTGGAAGTGTCCCACCATCCTCAAAACTCTCGCCTGGGTTCAGCAATGGCACAAATAGCAGACATGAATGGAGATGGATTTAAGGAGCTGGTGGTGGGAGCTCCTCTGGAAGATGACCATCAGGGGGCGATCTACATCTTTCACAGCCACGGCAAGATGATAGGATCACAATACAAACAGGTAAATCCCTTTTAGATATTCTTTATAGTTACATATAACAATCCTGTTTATAACTGCAGACCAAGAGACAGGAGGAGTCCTAGTC
>NW_015151352.1:27413-28905 GCF_000732505.1 Cyprinodon variegatus
TATATATATATATATATATATATATATATATATATATATATATATATACATACTACTAAAAAAAGTTAATTAACTTGTGGGATATCGATTTGTTCAGGTAAGTAGCACAGAGGGTTGTTAATCGGTTTCAGCTGCTTTGGTGTTAATGAAATTTACAACAGGTGCACTAGAGGGGCAACGACGAGATGACCATCATGACAGGAATGGTTTTACAACAAAGCCCGGCCTCATGTGGCGAGAGTATGCAGGCAGTTCCTGCATACCAGATGTGTCACAACGAGCCACCGGAAGTGTCACAACGAGCCACCGGAAGTGGCGTCATGCAGCCGGCATTAATTAATGATTAATTTTCTTTTTAGTTAAAAAAATATATTATTTCAGTAATAAAGAATGACACACCCTGGCTTTATTGTGCTAATATTAGACAATTGGTTCATCCAGGTCTGTTCTTGAATAAAAGTAACTGGGTGATTATTTTTCTATTTAAAATCAAATGAAACTAGCAGCAAATCCATGAATAATGAAAGGGTAAAGAAAAAGTATTGCAACTCATATCTTTAGTGTGTCACAGGTTAATGGTTTTAATGCTTTGACAGATCAATGTATAATATATTGCAGGATGATATACTTTCTTATTTGTAATGATAATAGTGATTATTTTTTGTCTTTCTCTTCCAGCGTCTTTCTGGAGCTGGTTTTTCGACAGGTCTGCAGTATTTTGGTCAAAGTCTTCACGGAGTTCTTGACGTCAATGGAGACGGGCTTGTTGATTTAGCAGTGGGAGCACTGGGAGCTGCAGTCATTATCTGGTAAAAGTGAATGCAGACCTCATCATGCTGCTAGTCGCTTTATTCACTGCGTTAATGATAAGAACTACTATTCTGCTTAAAACAATCGACAGGTAGCCTAGTAAACTAGCCCCACCCAAAAGCGGCCAAAATCATTTTTGCCTTCGAGTGGTCTAGCCTCGATCAATGCCCCAGGCCCTAGAACTGGCGGGCCATAACAACTCAGATGTGTTTTGAATTTCTGGATGCAAAGGGGGTGGGGTTTTGAGGTTGTGACGACAAAGCCGCACGACGCTGGAGAGCGCAACAAGGAAGATGGCAACAGTTCACGTTTGACTCAGCTTTGGAATCAGTTTTGGAAGGATTAGACTTAGGTTTTTTTGTTGAAATGTGAAAAGGAAGAGGCTCTATGCTCATTCATTTTTAAGAAGGACGTATTCGCCGTTTTACCGACAGGCTGTTTGTTTCCACTTCCCCACCAGCTTTCTGTCGCGCTTCCTACGTCACAGTCAGTTGCCCTCATTGGTCAGAGCGTTGGCCAATAGGCACAGACGTAGTTTCAAAAACAACGGGTTGTTCTCATCAACAATCTTCTGATGTCTCATTCATCGGGGCCAGACTAGATTACACATTTAATCTACCATTTAGTCTGGTTTATCAGACTAAGAATTCTGACTTTTTCTCAAAATTCTGACTTTTTCTCA
>NW_015151352.1:30176-30673 GCF_000732505.1 Cyprinodon variegatus
TTGTTCAGCATGGGGGTGAGTAGAAAATGAAGGCTAATCATGTTTTGGGTGTACTATTCCTTTAAAGCCCTTTATGGGCTCATTCAACTATATTTAACTGAGATGTTGACGGTGCATCGGCCCAGCAGAACTCTCCGGTCTGCCAACCAAATGGTTCTGGACGTCCCTGGGTTCCAGTATAATCAGTGGGACTATCGTTCCTTTGTTACCACACCTAAACTATGGAACAAGCTGCCCCTCGGTCTGCGGGTTCTCACTGATCTGCACCTTTTAACACTCTGCACTCCAGATTAATGACAAATTTTTTTAAACTGGCTTTTATAGGAGGACACATTGTTTTATACTTATGATTTTAGTATGATATTTTTTCTTTTTTGCAATGTTTGTATCACTCTGTGAAGCACTTTGGTCTTCCTGGTGTTGTTGTAAAGTAAATAAACTTTCATTTGATTTTGATTTTATGTCCCATGAAAGACATTTGAATCCAACATAAATCA
>NW_015151352.1:30999-39583 GCF_000732505.1 Cyprinodon variegatus
GTCTTCAGGCCAAACGACCCCCATTCCAAAGGGATGGACCCTATTCGTCCGTTTCTATTTGCATGTTTTCTAAACAAAAACAAGGCTTTGTTGGGCTGCTGGATAAAACCTGGAACTAAATGCTATTTCTGACATTTTGAATTGAAAAAGCTTCCTAAATGGAAAAGAAACGTCTTAAAACTTGGAAACAGAGTCCAGTGGATAGATTTTAACTTTTTAGGACTGGTTAAAAACAATGGAATGAATCCTCTACTTCAGCATAATAGTCAATGAGTTTATAGCTGTAACTTTAGATCTAACTATAGATCCTGATATGAACTGATTGGTGATAATTAGTAACTCCTGACCTATCTTTGTCTCCTTTTTCCTAAGCTGTTTGGTACAGCCTGGTGTTTGATGACCGACGGTTCCCCCCCTGGGCAGTCCTGGATGAATCCCACCGACTGCAGCCCAGAACCCTTTCTTTACGGACTGGGAGTCAGAAATGCGAACGACTCGGCTTTTCTGTGCAGGTCTGGAAAAATCTCTCCAGAAACGATAGTTATTTCTTTTCTTCAGTTTGATTCTTAAAAGTAAATCTCATATAAACAGGACAGAGCGGATTACAGGCGGCCCATTGTGGTTGTTATGGAAGCAGGACTTCAGAACCAGGACAAGGGGCCGGTGTTGGACCCAGAATGGCCGACCACCTTTAGAACAGAGGTAAATGTCCCGGAAACATATCTGTGTTTGCTTCATGAAGCAGTATCTTAGACGCTCTGTTATTTTCTTTTTTTATCAAACATTGTTTTTTGCATACAGACTGTAAAATATCACATTTTCCAAAAGAAAAACTCAAAGCAAAAATTCAGCCTAAAAGTCTGAGATAAAAATATTCTCTTTAAATATTATCTGTCCAGAACTCACTAAGTCAAGCAGTTTTACTTTTATCCGATTCAAGTTCAGTAATCGAATAGCAAAACTATAGTTCGTTCCCACATTTCATCCATGTTTTATGGAGCCTAGTAAATAGTTCAACTGAATAATCTGATTACCGTACTCACCTTCATCCACTTGCGACACAGCCAATCAGCTTTGAACCACGCCTCCACGAAAACCAATCAGCATCCAAAGCTCATCTTAAAAGGCCTCCGATACGCACCTGTCTGCTCCTGTGCGCAGGCGGCGGATGCGCTGTGACTTCATTCAGATGACACCGTTTTAACCGTTTTAACCCCCCTCCAGCCCCTCCTTCACCATCAGAGCTAAAGCTTCATCAGAGCGTCATTCCTCCTGGACTCTTACTGCGTTCCCTGTCTCATCTAAAGCGGTCCAGCAGAAGACCGCCATGTTGATCCTGGTTCTGCCAGAGGTTTCTTCCCAACGGGGAGTTTTTCCTCTCCACTGTCACTTCATGCTTGCTCATCATGGAGAGGTTCTCTCAACCTGTGTTATCCAACTGGACTTCCATCTTCCAGGTTCCTGAGTGAAGCTCTACTATCAGCTCACGCAGTCCACCGGATCTCCCCATAAAGCTCAGCAGACCGTCTCTCCAACCAGCAGTCTACAGACTGACCAACTCCATCTATCTCCACTCCACCACCAGTTTCAGGCCTGGGGGGGGGGACAGCCCTATTCTTTACTCCTGTTCATGCATATCTATCAAAATTCAGCACTATGTTTCCTGCTGAGGTCTGAGCACAAAAAGTAATTGTATCAATACATTTCTTCTAATTGTCTTTTCTCTCCCTGTGAGTTTTTCAGATTGAAATTCTTTTTTGGCATAGCCTCTCAAAATTTATGGAATCCTATCCAGCTACCAATTAACGACGTAGACTTTAAACAGCAGCATATGATCCAGAACAAATCAGCAGGTCACTGCAAGGTGTGAAACAGATAAATAAAGCAAAGTTTCTGATGAGGCCTAATCAAAGTTTATAATTAAATATAAATGAGGCATCATCCAATCACGGTCTATCATTCTCCATTTCAATGACTCCATGCAAACTGTTGGGTTTATGAGGAATCCATGAATCATTCGAGTTTTTTAGATTCAAACCAACCATAAAATATGAGAAAATAATGTTTTTCTTTTATGTGTTTGTTTCATAAACATTTTGGGCTCAGAAGTCACTAGGAGGTAGTTAATGAGCCACAAGCAGCAATAAATAAAAAACTGATGCCGATCGCGACTCACGATTCAATAGACAAAATCGGATGATGATGCAAATCATTCATTTTAAAAATACTTTATTAATAACAAAGTGAAAATTAAATGTTACAGTAACTCATAAGTTACTTTTTTAGGTGTATTAGGTGTTGATGCTGTAGGCATCGTGGGCATGCGAGAGAAGCCTCTGACTGAAGACACTCTGTTGTTGTATCACAGTCTGATGAAGAGGATGCTTCACAGTTGTCGCTAATTTTCTTCACTTTATGAAAAATTCCTCTTTGTCAAATCATCTCCAGAGGTTCTAGAGGAGTATGGTGATTTATCAGCTGTTACCCCAGCATCAGAGCTGAGGTTTTGAATTGAAAAGCTTCTGGGATGGCAAGCAAAACGTCTTCAAACTTGGCAACAAAGTCCAGTTTTTGAACTTTTTTGAAGCACATTTAATTCATCATCTGATTTGTTCATCCAGTTGTTTTTTGATATTTTTAGTCCTTTAGCCTTGTTACTCAGATGTTTTCATGCGTTTTGGTGTTTTTTCTGATTTAATACGGTTATTGTCCCGGCAGCTTCCATTCTGGAATGGATGTGAGGAGGAGGACTGCACCCCCGACCTCATCCTCCACAGCCAAACGGACCTTTTGACTCTTCTGTGAGAAGCTGAGCCTGTTTTCCAAATTCAAACACACTCTTGGATCTGTTACAGAATAAAATGTTTTTGTTTCACTTGAAGACAGTTCTGCAGCAGCAGGAAACATGCGGCCTACTCCCTCTGCAGCCCTACGAGGGGACATGAAGAGAAAGTGTCTGTGGTGGAGAGTGGACGCAGGAAAATGACTGTGATCGGTCAGTTAGAGAACTCGGGAGAGAACGCATACAGAACGACACTCAACATCTCCACCACACCAAACCTGCTCTTCTCCAACATCTTGATCAAGGTAAAACAATAAATAACCGTGAGCCGTCATTTCTGGAGATTTTCCAGATTTCCAATGTGGGGCCCTTGGCAAAGATAGGCGGGGGCCCCTATGAACTGAGAAGACAACACATAAAACAGACCCATTCTACAGATAGAGAAATGATAATAGAATAGACATCCATTATCTTTTCTAGGTTGTGTCCCTCTCTTCTTAGAAGAGAAGGTTAAGTTCTCTCCCTTTATTTCAATAACATAGATCAATTGGATTCATTGAAGGAAAACATGGTAGTTTATAGAACTTTGTTAGCTTGGCAAGACATAAAGAAATACTTGAATATTCCCCCCTCTATCTCAATTAGATCCACCCTGACCTTAAATCTGGACCTACAGTACCAACCTCTATTAGAAGAACTGGTCTACTGAATTGGTCTCATTCTGGTCTGAAAGATTTCTCTGATCTGTTGGTTTCCGATGCTATTAAATCATTTAATCAAATTAGGGACAAGAGCAACATTCCCAGTGTATTCTCATTATGAGTTCGTATGAAATCGTACGAAAAGTTATGCACCGTAATTTCGTATGTTTTGGACGCTTTTTTTGTCGTATGCGCATCTTATGCACCATTCAAGAACATAGAATATAAATTACAATTAGCCCTAACCCTGACCCTAACCCTAAGATATAAAACAGCAAGCAACGTAGTTACAGACATGAATAAGTGATGATTGCACTGTTTTTCCCAGTTTTATGTCCGTCCGCGGGTCTGCCAGCGCATGCGCACTGATGTGGCTTTTTGAGGAAAAACGTCCAAAACGTACGAAATAGTGTGCATAACTTTTCGTACGATTTCATACGAACTGATAATGAGAATATGTTGACATTCCTCAGAAAATTTTTTATAAATATCTTCAAATTCTGCAATTTATGGATTCATTATTTCGGTCTAATCCATTCCGTAGGGAACTGACGGACTTAGAAAATGTTCTGGATTCAACCAACTCTCCAAAGGGTCTGATTTCTAAATTCTATGAACTCTTACTCAGCCCTGTACCATCAAGCTTTGACTCTGTCAAGTGGCTCTGGGAGCGTGATCTAGAGATGCAATTCAGTCCTTCTGATTGGCTTAAGATCTGCAATGGAACCTTCCCTCGCTGCACTTCTATTTCTATACAAGAACTGACTTTCAAACTTTTCTATAGGTCCTACTATACCCCTGTTCGTCTTCAGAGAATGTTCCCAGACCGTTCAAATCTATGTTGCAAATGTTTCAGGCATAGAGGTACTTTTTTCCATCTATTTAGGTTATGTGATTTATAAAGGTCCTACTGGAGGGACGTTCATTTGGTGATTAAAAAGGTTTTTGGTGGTACGCTTCTTTTTGTCTCCTGTGTTTTATCTTTGAAATGTTTCCCCTAATCATCTGGGTGCACATTCTAAATCCTTGTTTACAATTCTTCAACTTTTTGCCAAGAAATGTATTTTGTTCCAATGGACGTCTCCTTCTGCTCCCGAGGTAAATATGTAGCTCACACAGATATCTGTTATCCTTCCTTTGTAAAAGCTGACCCACGATCTCAATCACAGATCAGACACATTTTCAGCACTGTGGGGTCCCCTCGAGTCTTTTCTGCTTGGTCACTTGGATTTTAGTATTTTTTTCCTTTAATAGCACTATTTATGTTTGCTTGGTTCTGTTCTCCTCCTCTGATGGATAAGGGGTGAGGTGGATGTGAAAGGATTGACTCCTTGTTCCTTGTTCATGTGGATGATATTGTTTATATATATATATATATATATATATATATAATTATTATTTATTTATTTTCGTATTTATTTATTTTTCTTCTTTTAATGTATGTGTGTGTAAAGTGGCACAGGTTTGTTCTTTGTATTGTAACTAATCTAAAGTGGCCGACAGGACCAATCGGATATCCAGATCGAATGTCCTACTGAGTACAGAACGACCTCCCAGAGAAGCTGCAGCATTAGTGCACCGTTCATGAAGTCACTGTCCCAGGTGGGGGAAATATAGCAGTTCTACTCTGTTTTATATTCACAATTAGCCTCTATAATACAAACCACTTCTCATCCTGTCGCTTTGATTCTAGGTGCCAAATATTATGTTTATCTTTTTTATCAAAGCTTTTTAAGGTGTTCCGTTTTGCATCTTTTAGTGTTCAAGATGAAGTGAAATCAGAAGATCAGCAGATATTTAATCAGTGTTTAAAAGGATCAGAGTTCAATCTTATACCATCTTTCTGCCACCATTTAATGCAGCAAATGAATCAACCAAAGCCCCTAATCCCATCGACCGCCTCTCCTCTGTGATGGAGATGGGACGATGGGGGAGGGCGTGCTGGGAACAGCTCTAAACCACTAGCTCTGCTCCACTTTAGGTTACTTTTCATCTGGAGTTGGAGTTCAGCCGGTCAATCTTTCTGGATTATGTTCAAGTCAACATGGCCGCCACTAGGTAAGAGAAGTGCTACTGGTCACATGCTGATGGTGTATTGTTGTTAAAAGATGTTTGAATTTAAATTAGATAACTGGATCCATTCCAAAAAAGTTAAAAAACAATCCACTGGACTTTGAAGTTTGAAGACATTTCTCTTCCCATCCAGAAAGCTTCTTCAATTCAAAATGTCAGAAATAGTGTTGGGTTCCAGGTTTTATACAGCAGCCCAACAAAGCCTTGTTTTAGTTTAGAAATCATGCAAACAGAAACGGATAAAAAGCCTCAATTCCCACCAAAGGAATCCCTATAATTTGTTATAGCTGTTTTTGACTCTCGTTATTGAAAATGAACAGCTCCAGTCTGATAGAGATAGACGGAACTAGAGTTTAGTGTAGGTAGTTAGAGGGTGGTCGGGGCTTTATCGTGGTTTGTTTCCGTAATCTGGAGACCATGTTGGAGCCCTGTATGTATTCCTCATTCATCCTCAGACAGACAGTAACTACATTCACCTTTGTAACTAAATGGAGGGAGGGAGTGAGAGAGAGAGAGAGAGACTAAACTTGCAGCCCTGACCAACGGGACTATATGAAAAGACTGCGGGAACTATGGAAACTTTGATACCCACAGTCTGGGCTAAAAGCGGAGTAGGTCAAAGTTTGAACATTGCTTCCACAGTTTACGTGCCAGAGCTTCCAACAAATGCAAACTATGTCAATGGAGAACCAATCCACAACGCCATATGGGGGCGCCACCATCAACCTCCCTGATATTGGGCACCAAGCCGAAATGATGCAAGACAGACTGAATGAGAACCACTGACCTAAGAAATAAGATCATGGCTCAGATGAGATCCTGTCAACCAAGATACAGGCTAGTAAATCTAAATAAAGTGAAGCAGATGATCTCCTGGGTAATATGAACAGAGCGCTAAATATGATTGCAAGCCATTTGAACACCTCCTGTACATGGATGACATTCAGCTGTATGCTAAGAGTGAACCAGACATTGGCACGCTGATCTACACCACCAGGACCTACAGCAGAGACATTAGCATGTCATTCGGGCTGGATAAATGTGGCCGGATGGTGACAAGGAGAGGGAAGGTAATCCACACAGAGAGGATCTCACCACCAAAAAGGACAATAGAGAGTCACAAATACCTTGGAATATCATGGGCAAATGGCATCCACAAAGAGGCCACAAGGAAAGCAGCAACAGCCAAATACATGAGAAGAGCTCAATGGTGAGGTCAAGGTCCAGGCAATCAACAGCTGTGCCTTGCTAGTAATTAGATACCGTGCTGAGATACGAAGTAGGCTTGAGGATGAAAATTCAAGCTACTGATGTTGAATCAGGAAAGCTACTCATCATCCATGTTGGATTCCATCCCAAAACCAGTTCCCACAGACTATACACTAAGCAGAGAAGGAAGCAGAGGCCTACTGAGCATCAGAGACACCACTAAAGATAAAACACAACAGATAAAATAGCTCCAAGAATACATCAGTAAGATCGCCCCAATGGAATGTGAGTGAATGTCTCAGACAGTGGAAGCTGGAAATAAAGACACTGGAGGAAGCATCATGGGAGGAAAAACTCCTGCATGGGAAGGACCACTGACAGAACGCTGAAATGGCCGATATGACCAAATCCTACCAACGGCTAGAGAAAGACGGGCTGAAACTGGAGAAACGGCAGGGGCTCAGGGAAGAACTAGAGAGAGCCTGGAAGGTGAAGTCAACTGCAGTCCAACTGTGGTCACTGGAGCACTGGGGGCAGTAACACTCACACTGGAAAAGTGGCTTCAGCAGATACCTGGAGAAACATCAGACATCTAAGTCCAGAAGAGCGCAGTTCTAGGGACGGTTAAGATACTGAGAAAAACCTGGAACTCCAAGGCCTCCGGTAGAGGACCTGGAGTGGAGATGAAGAAGCCACCCACCCCATCAGTATAAGGGTTGGTAGGAGAGGTGTTTATATATATATATATATGAATATATACAAATATATGTATATCTTTTTCAAGGATGTTCTTAGTTTGAAAAAGAACTAACTCATCTTAGGTGTTTATTAAATGTGTTCTTCTGTGTGTTAGTGAGGGGGAGGATGGAAACCCAGGTGACAACACCAACAACATCTTCCTCCCTTTGAAATACCAAGCCGACCTTCTGTTCACCAGGTGGGTGAGACTAAAAGATCTTTGTCATTTAGGGGCGACCCTGAACTAAAGGTTCGCCGGTGTCTTAACTGAGTTACATTGAAATGCTAAACGAGAAATTAATTCAAACTGTATTTTTATGAGAAGGGACATTTTTGAAAAGTTAATTTAAAAGCTCTCAGAAAAGGTTCTGGAGCTTTAGATCTCAGTGATGCTGGACTCTTCTGGACTCCAGTCTGTGCTTCTGTCCTTGTTATTGTGTTTGATCTTTAACCAACGGTTGTTTTTCTTTTAACCTGACAGAGACCCCAATCCTCATCGTTTTGAGATCAGAGATGGCTTCTCCTCATACGATGAAGAACCAGATACAGCCTTTCCTTCCTTTAACCTCACCTTCAATGCAAGTTAAAGTAACACACTGTTAAATAAACAAAGAAATGAGAGCAGGCCAGGTCATCATTTTTAAGGCTCTCGTACTTACTGCCATATCATGTGAGGGTTTTGATTGCTTTCATTGATCAGAGCAGGATGTTTAATGTTTCAAACACAAATCACTGGGAATATTAAAACCACATTAAAATGAAAGCAACAAAGCATGGAATGTTCTGAAAACTCCCATCGTTCAAGCTATCTTCTTTTGCTGTTGCCAAGGACCGAGTTCCCTTCTTTCCACTAACCAACCGTCTTTCATCATAAGACTTAGACAGATTTATTTGTCATTTTATTTACACAAGTGTAAAACAAAAATTAATTTCATTTAGAACAGCTCTCTGGACAAAATAGTATAAAAAAAATATATATATAAAAACAGTAATATAAACATATGACTATAATTTACAGTTCTAACATTCTCAGTTTTTATTTATGTATATATATATATATATATATATATATATATATATA
>NW_015151352.1:41079-46820 GCF_000732505.1 Cyprinodon variegatus
CCGAATGCCTTTCCACATCCTCCTGGTGTTGCTGGCGTCGTAGAAAAGATCCTGGATCTTCTGGCTGTGGTTCTGCTTCTCTAATCTGATGGCATGGTTTAAGTTGGCATGAGCTGTTCTTAGTGCCTCTTTATCACCAGACTTGAAAGCTGAGTTCGGTGCTTTTAGCGATTTCTGAACCTCTCCATTTATCCAGGGTGGTTGGTTGGCCTGGGTGGTGATGTTCTTTTTGATGCTGATGTCCTCAATGCATTTGTTGATGTAGGCTGACACAGTCATAGAATACTCATCAATATTTAACAAGTTATCATATGTTGCAGCAGCCTTGAAGATGCTCCAGTCAGAGCATTCAAAACAGTCTTGGAGTGTTTCCATGACCCCCTCAGACCACACTCTGACCTCTTTAACTGTCGGTTTAGTCCTGACCAGCTTGGGCTTATATGCAGGGATAAGCATGACAGAGAGGTGATCCGATGACCCCAGGTGGGGGCGCGGGGCTGCCCTGAATGCATCTTTGATGTCAGAGTAAAACTAGGTCTAAAGTGTTTTCACCCCGAGTTGCAAAGTCCACATGTTGGTAAAAATTAGGGAAAACAGTCTTCAAGTTAGTCTGGTTAAAATCCCCAGTAATGATGAAAACCCCCTTTGTGTGCAGATAAGAGTCTTCATTGCCTCTTTAGTGTTAGAACTGGGGGGCACGTAAACAGCAGTGATGCTAACCACATTGAACTCTCTGGGCAGATAGAACGGTCTGCAGTTAACAGTCAGAAACTCGATGTTTGAAGAGCAGAAGCTGGTGACTGATCTAGCATTTTTACACCAGCTGTTGTTGATGTAAACACGGAGCCCGGCACCCCGAATCTTACCACTTAGTTCTTTGTTCCTATCGGCGTGGTATAGCGTTAGCCCCTCCAAGCTAATAGCATTGTCCGGTATTGCTGGATGCAGCCATGACTCTGTCAGAATGATGGTGCAGCAGTTACTAATCTCCTTCCTTGATGAGAGTTCCAGTCGGAGATTATCCATTTTGTTTTCCAATGAGCGGACGTTGGAGAGCAGGATTGATGGAAGCGGAGGTCTGTGGGGATTCCTCCTTAGCATCGCAGTTAGACCCCCTCTGAAGCCTCGCTTTCTCCGTCTTGCACATCTCTTCCTCCTATTGTTACGTTCCACTGTTGTGTTGTTGACCTCCGTCCGTAGAACTCCGAAGCTTTTTAAGCGGTCAAAAATGTCTGGATTTAAAACATTTAGTGACCGTAGCTCCAGCAGGCGTTTGCGATCATAGATGCGGGTTTGATGTCTAGTCTGTATCGTATTAAGCTGCATATTAAATTAAATTATCGAAATTGTTGAGAGGAGCCATTCTTGGCCGCTGCTTTGGAGTGCCGTCATGGCAACAAGAACAAAGACTCCAAGATGGATGGTTATGATGAAAGACGGTTGGTGGTTACCAACCGTCTTTCATCATAACCATCCATCTTTCATCATAACCAGCCATCTTTAACCATCTAAACCCTAACCTCTGATCTCTCATCAGAGAAACCAGACCCAAAAATGCAGATGATTGGAGGCCCCCCAGGCTTCTACAACACCTCAGCACAACCACAGACGCTACACTGCTTTGATGCAGTCATTCACTGAAAGGGCCAAGAGATGAATGAGTGAATCTCTAAAACATCTTTTTCTACAATTTTATGTAGTAGTCTTTGCTTTTATACTTTGAGTTTGAGGTTATAGGAGTCTACAACCTTTATTGGTTTATGCCACTGGAGGGGTACTGGCAGTAAAAAAAATATTGTCAAGTTTAAAAACTTGACAAACAGGCCTGTTAGCTTTGGTTGGGAGAGGTGAAAATGTATCTTCACTCATCTGCACACGACCTCCGGGTTTTATATCCCATCTGGCAGAGCAGCCTGTCTGTAGGCTTCAAGGTCGTCTTCCAGTAAACCTTCACAGTGCAGGCGTTGGAGGTTTTGCCCTCAAACCTCTTCTAAATCTAGATAGAGTTTTCATCCAGAGCGAAGGTCATCATATTTATTCTGGTTTACAGGATTTAGTTAGGAGCTGCAATCCTTGTCATCCATTCAGGGAACACCTGGTGGCTTTTAGGATGGAAACGTTCTTATGCTGCGTTCAGCCCTAAAGCAGCAGGAGCAGCAGAAACACGCGTGCTGCTTCATTTTTGAAGCCTGGAACAAATTAAGTCCGAACCCCAGCCGAAACAACCTTGCCGCCCCAACCGCCCCGGGGGAAAAGGGGGCCGAAGGCCCGTGGGCCGAACCAACCCAACCCTTCCTAACCCGGAAAAAAGGCAACCAAAATTGCCGGGAACAAGGGGCAAAAAAGAAGTCGAAACCAAATTTAAGTGAGAAAGTCCTCCTGACAACATTTTCAGTGCAGTCAGTTCATCCACATTACCATCCTGCCTTCAAAGATTATTTATCTGTGGGAGCCGCTCAGACCCCCACATACCGGCGGTGCGCTGACACTGGGATTCCCCAGCAGCAGCTGCCTCAGGCCCGGTTCATATACGTAATCCAAACTGCAGCAAACATATTCTGCCGGCAGGTTTCTACATTTGAAGTTAATTTAGGCGTTATTAAACTGTTTCAGAGGAGTGATCATAGCACTCTGCATCAGCAGTGCTGTGTCTGTCTCCCTGCCAGCTCCCAGATCAGCTTCTCTGATTGGTTGATGTGGCGCGTCCAGCAGCTAAAGTTACATTTTTTCAATTCCAGCAGCTGGTGCTTGTGAAGCGCATTGCGTGCGTCAGATGCTCAGAAGCTCATGAGGCGCTGCTTTGGCTGCTCAAAACGCGCTGCAGGACCTTTAGCACATGATGCGCATCAGCCATTGACTGCATGTAAACCAACTGTTTCTGTGGCTTCTACTGCTATCGCTGCTTGCGGTCTGAATGTAGCATTGGGACAAATGCAGATGTAAGAGGGAACAGTTGCTGTGTATTCTTCCAGCTCTGCACATAAAGCCGGTTTTTAGTTTAAGGAGAGCATGTGTTGATAGAGTAATGTGTTTGGTGACCAAAAAATTTCTAATTTCTTACCAAATCTTTAGTCTAAGCTGTTCAAACGTATAGCTTCTATTTCAGGCTGAATTACTACGTTGGAGGCAAAATAAGCATTTCTAAGCATCATTAGCATGAAAACCATGTTGAACTCACAATAAACACACGAAATATTTATAAAGTGTTTATAGATAAAAAATAAAATAAACTAATATTTGAACATCTAAATGGAGAATCTTATTGTAAAGTTTCCTGTGTTTAATTTACTCTGTGCTTAGGTGCAGAATCTGGGCATCTTCTCAGTGAAGGAGATCCTGCTGACAGCAGATATCTGGGCTGTGACCAAGGAGGGCAACCAGCTGGTGGACATCACAGACTACAGCATCAAGGAGGAGGTGAAATGAGCATCAATAAACCTTCAGATGCAAACCTTCAATTTAAACCTTTAAACTAGAGAAATATCAGCTGTGCTGCTGCCATCAACATCTTTGTTTCTAGATGTTGGAGCTTGGCCTTTTTTCCAGTGTAGTCCTGTTTCTCTGACTGTGACTAACTGGATGTGCTCTCTTCATCCTCTGACATGGGAGCTGGCTCGGAGCTCGTCTGCCTGGCTGTGTGTTTCCTGGACGGGGCCGCCTGTGGAGCTGGTTGACAGTTGCCTTTTGTATCTATGCTTCTTTTTCTATGTCTGCTTCTGTCTCCTTGAACCCCAGTCGGCCTCAGCAGATGGCCGCTCACACTGAGCCTGGTTCTGCTGGAGGTTTCTTCCTGTTCAAAGGGAGTTTTTCCTCTCCACTGTCGCTACAAGCATGCTTAGAGTGAGGGATTGCTGAAGAGTCAATGAGTCGATGCAATCAGCTGGTTTTCCTTAGATAGAAAACTTGAATCAATCTGACTGGATGATCTGGTGAACTGGAAAGTGACCTGAGATGACATGATGTGAATTGGAGCTATAGAAATATACTGAATAGAATTTAAGTTAAACATGTCAGCTAATATTCAGGATAGTTTTCACTCAGCTCAGTTCTGTTTAAATTCAGACTTGAGGGATTGATTTTCTTTATTGGAACCCTAAATTTTATTATTTCTCAACAAGAAAATTAACACAACAAAATGACTAAAATATGTTTTTTGAGGTCTTTACGTAAAGCATGTAACAGTTTTAGTGCATTGGTGTTCAGACACTTTTTGTTGGCAACAGTGAAATAAAGATAGACTTAATGACATCTTCATATATAGTTTATAGGTTAAAATCTACTGATAATGTTTTTATTTCTGTTCCTAGCATGTGTTTACATTTGCAGCCCAATGTGTCGCTGTTCAAACCAATGTTTGATCAGAGATCCTTTCGGTCATCTCCACCTCCATCTTTGTTTATTTCATATTCATTGACAGAAACACCTGATTTATTTAACTTTTGTTAGTTTCATAACCCTTCACCGTTTTGTTCTGGGGTTTAGTGCTCTTTCCCTGTCCCTGTGTGCAGCAGTGGTGTGTGCTCAGGGCTTCACTGCAGGCCTAAAATCAATCAGAAACACTAACATACATTCATAGGTAACTTTTTCTTCTTTCTAACTGTATTAATTTATTCCAAACAATCCGTTCTCTTAATTTTGAAGTGTTTCTCTTGGCTGCGCTGCTTCATTACATTGATCTGGTTGCTATATTTTCTGTCCAATCAGATTTCAGCCTCAGTGTGTTGCTATGGCAATCTAATCAGCCCAGGGCCTTCAGAGTCAGCAGTGCTGCTGATGTAAACTTAACAACATTAGCAAGAAACATTTTCTCCAACCAATCAGGTTTCAGGTTTGCCTCACAGGGCCAGCTAGAGGCCCCGCCCCTACATCAGAATTTCTGTCCTCTGATTGGTTGGTTAGAGTGAAATGTTTACAATATTTTCCTTTTTTTTAAGTTTTTCTGGCCTCAACGGCTGATACTAAATGGAGATACTAAGACTTCCTGGACAAAGACAGAAGGATGAATTTAGTTTTTTTATTAAAATAGGAAAGTGGTGATATCAACCCTTTGACACCCATCATTGCAAATATGGAACCAATCCTACACATTCAGTAAACCGGAACCTGCCAGTGTACGGCAGCCCCGCTTCTGTCAGTGAGCCCCAGGGCAGCTGTGGCTACAATGTAGCTTGCCACTATCAGTGTGTGAGTGAATGGGTGAATTAATGTAGTGTAAAGCGCTTTGGTCAAGTCTCCTGACTTGAATAAAGGCGCCATATAAGTACGTGCCATTTACCATTTACCATATATATTGGGGTCATTGTGGGTCACTGCCCCGAGGGCCCCAATGACCACGGGTTCCACTGATGCCTTGACCTTCCAGGTTTTCTCCAGCTCTTCTCTGAATTGCTGGTATCTCTCTAGTTTCTCATGTTCCTTTTTCCTGATGTTGCAGTCACTTGGTATCGCTATGTCTACCACAACGGCCATCTTTGGATGGCGATCTCTACCATCTTTGGAGGTGTTTCCTACTGTGACCTTGGGGCTTCCAGCTCATACTCTGCACAGATGTTCCTGTATTCTATTCAAGCCACTTGGTTATGGCGCGCCATGTAAGCTTTCCCTGCCAGCATCTTACACCCTACAGTTATGTGCTGGATTGTCTCAGGGGCCTCTTTGCACAGTCTGCACCTGGGGTCTTGTCTAGTGTGGTAGATCTGGGCCTCTATTGCTCTGTTGCTCAGGGCCTACTCCTGTGCAGC
>NW_015151352.1:48030-50833 GCF_000732505.1 Cyprinodon variegatus
AGATGCACCGCCGGCCACCATGGGGGCCTGTTCAGCCCATATGCCCATATTTATTGTTGACAGCCCCTGGGTAGTCTGAATGCAAAATGTATGAGTTTTAAGCTTAATGTTTGCATTTTCTTTTCGCAGCAGGGAAATGCTTCAGGCTGTATTCTCCCTCCTACCAACTTTTCCACTTTAAGGAAGCCAGAGGACCTGACTCATCTGTCTCAGCTGGTGAGAATAAACTTCCTTTTTAACCCATTAAGTAAAAAATGCACACTTTGTGGTTTTACTAAAGCCAGTTTTGTTCTTCCTGTGTTTGGTCCTGTGTGCTTTTGTGTAGAACCACAGTAACAGTGTGAGCGTAGCTCTTCAGTGCAGACTCAGCCTGGCTCCCTCCCAGACGTTGAAGCTCATGATCACAGGAAGACTTCAACTACCTGCTCTTCATGCTGTAAGTCACTAGGTTTCCTGGATGTTAAGAATCTCAATGAAATCTCTTGTCAAAGCTAACTTAAAATATTTTTTGAAGTCATTAATAATAAATAACATGTACTGTACTTACAAACTCCATGTATAAACCCAGTAAGTACAGATATGTGCTCCATGCATTTATAGTTAGATTCTCTGTGGGGACATACTTTCTGGATGAAGCTAAATTCTGCTTCCTTAGGTCATCACTAGATGTCACTCTAACCTTAGATTTCACACCAGGAGGGTTGATGCAAATGTTCAACTGCATGACAGGATCAAAACTGGTTGCTGTTAAAACCCAGCACTTCTGCCAGAGTTCTGATGTACGCCGTAATAATCAGATCTAACTCTAACCTAGTCTACAAAAAACAATCTAGAAATAAGTATAAGTGTATCTACCCTTAATTTGAGCAGCTAAATAAGATCTGCTAATGGCAAATAAGATAATTAGATAGTTAGATAATATGCACTTGGAATAAGACAATATTTTTTTTTTTAAATAGAAATTGTCTTGTTCCATTGGCAGTGTTTCCCTTGCACTTATAATAGGAAAAAATTACTTATTTTAAAACAATTTTTTTTGCAGTATATAACCCAAACTCTAATGCTACATTCAGACCACATGTGATAGAAGCATCAGGAAAGCTTCTGATGCTTCATTTCTGCTGCTTGTCCACATTTAGTTCAGACGTCCAGTAAAGTGTCTCCAGAGCTTCTGCTGCTCCTGTGTTCAATGCCAGAGAGCAGCTTTGCTATATTTGCTGTGATCAGTGGGTAAAAAGTAGTTTGAATCTATTCTGAAGTGAGAAAGTCCACCTGAAAACAGGACCAGCACGATACCACCATACACCGGCGGTGCTCTGTTACTGGAAATCCCCAGCAGCAGCTGCCTCAGGCCCGCTCACCATATGGGGGTTTTCTGCTATGGTCCACATTTTTCATGTACGTAATCCAAACTGCAAGCACCAGGATAATAAAAGCGAACATATTCTGCCAGCAGGTTTCTACATTTTAAGTTAATTTAGTCATTAATAAACTGTTTCAGAGAAGTGATCATACTGTAGCGCTCTGCATCAGCAGTGCTGTGTCTGTCTCCCTGCCAGCTCCCAGATCAGCTTCTCTCATTGGTTGATGTCCAGCAGCTAAAGTTAAATTTCTCCAACTCCAGCAGCTGCTGCTTCTGAACCACGTCATGTGCCTCAGATGCTCAGAAGCTCATGAGGTGCTGCTGCTGCTGCTCAGACGCTGCAGGACCTTTTGCTGCACCTTCCATTGGTGTCGTCAACCATTGACTTTGCATGGAAACCTGCTTCTTCTTCGTTTCGACCAGCTGAAGCAGCGCCTCATGAGCTTCTGACCACCTGAGGTGTGTGATGCGCTTCACAAGCAGCAGCTGCTGGAGTTGGAAAAATATAAATTTCCTCTGAACACAGGAACATCAGAAGCACCAGATGCATCTGGACACACTTTGCTTGGACGCACATCAGGTGGATCAAAGATGCTGTTGAGGCGCATCTGACCTTAATGTGGACAAGTATAAAAAATAAAGCAGCAGATGCTTTTTTGCTGCTAAAAGAACATATGGTGAGAACGTAGCATATCTCTAACCCTGCTGTTCTGTCTTTAATGTTTCCAATCTTTTTTTTTTGTATTTACAGCCTCTGTGTTACAGGAAGCCTCGCTGCCTCCAACTAAAATGAACAGAGTGAAAATAGGATTAATATGACTTACAATAAACAATCGCTGGCCTCTTTATTAGGCACGCCTTGTTAGTTGCTGGTTTTACCCTCATTCAGTTCTTCCTGCATAGATTAATCAAGATGCTGCAAACATTCTGCAGAATTTGCTTCATGTAGACACAACAGAGCCACGGTTTGCTTTAGATGTGTTTGCACCACATCGATCACGTCAATATTCTTACATTTCAGTACCTTGGACTCCTTAGTCCTGTGTAATGACAGAGAATATGTCTCTCCTAAACTTGTTATTTGCTGAAGATTATCCAGCAGCCTGAAAAACCTTTTAATGGGTGTACCTAAAAAAGTGGTTAGTCATTTTTTGACATTTAAGTCCAAATTATAGTATTTAGTTACATAAACTGCTGTGTTTGACAACCATTTGACTTACAGGTGAGCATCAGGTCCTTAGAGCTGCTGACTGTAACCTCGATCCAGCTGGACAAGTCCAATCCGATGTTTCTGCAGGGGGACAACCTTGTTAGACAGGTACAACACTGTTACTGTTACCAACAACTAAAATCTAAAGGATGCTCCAGAGAGCTTGCTTATTTAATCATCTGTATTACCAACCGGTAGGGGTGCAACAATTCACTTCTATTCAGTTTATT
>NW_015151352.1:51369-53106 GCF_000732505.1 Cyprinodon variegatus
TTCTGCAGAGTGGGAGAATAGAGATAGAATGAAGCAGAATGATGAAAAAGGGATCCCTATGTCCTCCAGTAGTCTAAGCCTATAGCAGCATAACTATAGAGTGTTGTGGGAAAAAAGTATTCAACTATTCATCCTAGTTAAATAAACGGAGATGGATGGATTTCACTCAGTCGGCACATTTATTCATATCTTTGCAAAGAGAGAACAGTTCATCATACAGCCCTAACGGCACAGCATTCTGCTCTGTTCTGATCTGGGCAGCGTTCGTCCCCCCTTACTTTGAACACTGCAAAAGTAGTCAAAGTCAAAGCAAATTACAGATACTTTGGTTAACAGTAACATGTTATGAATAAACCTTGAGAAAGAATCTGGTTTGTTATGGGAAGAAGCTATGTCTGGTCTACAAACACCATCATGCAGAGAATTGTGTGGCCTTGAGAGAGGAACAGACTGAGTGAAAACTTTTATGGTGAGTAAATAGGATAAATTGATATATAATAGAAGACAGATAAAAATAGCTCAGGATAACCTGAGCCACTCTAACTATAAGCTTTATCAAAAAGGATATGCAGCAAGCATATTCTTTCTGGAAACATCTGGTACGGCCCTCTGGGTTCAGTACCAGTACATATCCAAGTGTTTCCACCTAAAGACTTAGAAATGTTAAAGAAAACAACTAAACAGTAATTAAAGAATTTTATGATCAAGGAAACCAAAGTCTCACCATACATTCCGAATAATTTGTTTTCACTTTGTTTTTATTTTAATATTCACAATAAACTATAGGGACAGACAGCAATTGTTAAAAAGTTTGCTTCATGTACGTACAGATCTTATCAAATAAATAAAAGCAATAACTTTCTAAGAAATATGTTCAAAATGAGAGTGTTCAACATACCTTTTACACATGCCATAAGACTAACTGTATTAAAGACTAAAAATAATCATTTTTCTTTAACACCAGCTAAACCAGCAATTTACATGCAGCTGGTCAGGAAAAAAATTTGCTCTATCAAAGTTTCATTTCTTTGTGGAAAAAATATACAATATTGTTTTTAATATACTAAAATACTGCAGTACTATCATATATTTTTTCCAAGGAATTGGCTCATAACCATTACTGTGGGACCAGGCTTTTTCAGAACGGAATTTCCTCTAACACAGTAGCTTTGTTTGGTTTGGTTTCTCTGTCTTTATTAAACAAATTCAGGACAGCTGTGAAGCACATAGAAATCTAACATCCTCTGACAGTTTATCGTAGATGCTACAGAGTTTGGAAGACTCACCTTTCTCTGCCATTTTTTCCAGTTTATAGACAGTCCAACAAAGCAAAGTTAGAATTACATATTTCTCAGTGTAAATACGTGTATTGTATTACATTTGGTAGAATCATGTTATTACAGATGAAGAAGTTTTAAACCATATATACAAAACCTTTATTGGCAAATATGTCCAGGGTTTCCTGTGGAGTACCACAGGGATCAGTGCTAGGGCCAATTCTATTATTTGCTCAGTGCGCCATCAGCTCATCTGCGCATCCAGATATACATACAGGTCGCCTAAATTACATTTTTCTATCCCCAAAAATAGTAAACATACTAAAATATAATGTGTTAAAAATTAATAATGTATTTCCTGAGAAAATAAATGCCTTAAAGGAAAATTCCGGTTTTTAACACTTTTAGCCCATTTTCTGTAGTGTCCAGGATGAAATCGAATGATCGACACCAAAATTTT
>NW_015151352.1:54051-55412 GCF_000732505.1 Cyprinodon variegatus
TGTATATATACCATATTTGTGTGTGCTTAATCAAACCTTGTTAAACATTTGTATAAACATCTAATTACAAAACACCAGCAGTTACTCTAGAAGGTGTTGTATTCAGCAGTTGTTTTCGCTTTAAACGGCACGAGGGGGGATTACATTCAGCTGATAAGTGATGTTAGACTGTTGCTTTAAAACAGACCATCCTGGACCTGAGGAAGGAAGGACGCAGCTCCATCTCTATCTGGATTATCCTGGGAAGCTCACTGGGAGGCCTGCTGCTGCTTTGCTTTGTCGTCTTGGTCTTATGGAAGGTAAACGATAAATATTATAAACACAAGTTATGAGGTCTTTTTTTTCCTAGCATTTTATTCTCATTTCACTGTCACCAGAACAGAGCAATGAAATTCACTCTGCATTTAACCCATCCCCTTGGGCATTAGTGGGCTGCCATTGTGTGGCGCCCGGGGAACAGTGTGGGGTTAAGCGTCTTGCTCAGGGATCCAGAGTGGCAGGCTGTGGGAGTGGGGCTCAAACCCAGAACCTCTGGATTCCAAGCTCTATGCTCTGACCGCTAGGCCACCACTCCCCCATCATGTTATGTTAAAAGTACATTGCTGTCTTGGGCAAACACACTGACATCTAACCACAATTTCTTTTAGCTTGGATTCTTCAAAAGACAGAGACGTGAGGAAGAGGAGGAGCAGCCTGCGACCAATGGGAAGGCAGAGAAGCAGCTATAAGGCATGATGTCATTACACCTGATCAAATTTTAGACATTAGGTCAACCGGTGACTGACAATCCTAGAGGTTCCATCCAGCTCTGACTCAAAGCCACACAGTTAAGATTCTGCTGCAGCTGAAGAAAATAGCAGAACTATTTATGTAGCAGGACCTTCGGCTGCGTTTGGTATTAGCTGTATTTATTTCAACAGCAAATGCACTATTCTTATTTTTTATTGTCTGACAAAATCATGGTCCACCTCGACCAAAATAACCACCAAATCAATCGATGTTTGGGTGTCTTTGTTAGCATGGTTTCCATGGCGATGCACATACAGTCATACAAATGAATGTCCCATGCAGCCTTTTTCAAATGTAAATGCATTTTCCTGATGAGCTATTTCTAGCAGGAGTCATTTTGACCCCATCCTCTGCACATCACAAATTCATCTCTGTTAGCAGGATGCAGATTGATCTGATTCAACTTTTGATTGAATATTAGATGGATGTCAGTACCTCTCAGCTAAAAAAAATCAATCCACTGGACTTTGTTTCCCAGTTTGAAGACGTTTCTCTCCGCATCCAGGAAGCTTTTTTAATTCAAAATGTCAGCAGGACGGAATCAACTCAACAAAACCTACAATGCAGCGATA
>NW_015151352.1:57020-59486 GCF_000732505.1 Cyprinodon variegatus
AATTGGTGTGAACGTGGTATGAGTGTAGCTTTAACCACACAGTGGCATGACATTTACTATTTTATGTAATTAACCTCAGAAAATCAACAAAAAACAAATCTGTTAAAGGAAAATGCTTTAGAAAAAAGAAACTCTTCCAGCTTCTCTCACTGCTACTTCTATAGGAGTGAAATTCACCCATTAGAATATATCAGGGGCTGTGGCATAGTTTGACTGCTAGGTTAATCTTTGTCACCCTGTGATGGACTGGCGTTCTGTCCAAGGAGGAGCCCACCTTTTTGCCCAATGACTGCTGAAGACAGAAACTAGAAGCACTGAGACCCTGATGGATTAGGCAGGTGAAGGTGAATGGATGGGAAAATATAAGTTTGGCTTTTCTATGCTTAAGACTGAAGCCACTGTTATATTTTCCCTTAAATGACTTTAAATCAGTCTAGCTTTTTTTTTTTTTTTTTCAAATATCCCAAATTCTGTTCTAATATTTGAATTACAAGTAAAACTGTTTCCTCCATTTTCTTTCGTTTTAAGAGCACTTTTAAACTCAGTCCCATCAGTGGATCTAGCTGCTTCTCTCAGTCTTTGTTCAGTTTCTTGTTCTAACAACCAAACTGAAGTCCAGGAGGGACAGAACCCCTCAGTTCATGGCATCCAGGCTGTGGAGGGGTCTAACTCCACGGAGCGTCTAGATGACTTCTGCTGAGTTCTTGTTTTTCACTTATTGTGCATTTTATTAAGTGCTATTTAATATCTATGTAAAGTTTGCTTTAGTGGTTATCTGAAACTTGGAACCTCTCTCCCTCCCCACCAGTTTCTGCCCATCAGCCTTTTATTGGGTCAGTTTGCTGGAAATGTTCCAGTTTGATGACATGGTGCAGAGTTTCATGTTTCCCATGTCTATCTGTGGAGGTTTTTGATTTACAACCTGAAAAGTTTGGTCATTGAAAAACATAATCCGTCTTTTTTCCACTCTATGTTTATTTGTTTAATTTAGTTGTATTTATTGTTTTTTACTGTACTTATTGTTTTATAAATATGATTTAAAATCCTAGTCCACAAGCATCCTCATTCACATTTTCCTTTAAATTTTCCCATTATGATACATGTTTACATTTTTATTGGCTGCATCTGAAAACATCAAAGATAATTTCAATTTAAACATAGATATAAAATAATAGAATATAACCTCCAATAGTTTCAATGATATCATTGTTCTAGGTCATCCAATCAATTCAGTTTAGTCTGTCCAATCAGCTGCCTGTACTGTCTTTAAATGTCCAGCAGGTGGCAGTATTATGTCAGACAGCATCAATGCAGCCTTCAAGATGCCTCATTAACCATCACTAGTCAGTAACCATCACTAGTCATTAACCATCACTACTTACATGTAGTTTAACTATTTGATTCAGGACATCAGGTTTTAACTTCTAATGGCAGCATGGGGAGTTTAAGCCAATAACAGACATTATTTGACTAATAAAATGTAACTACATGAAAGTTTGCACAGCAAGTATTAGAGCCAACTGTTCTTTGGCTGAGGAACAGAACATGGGTTTGTTCTGCTCAGTGCACTGAGAAGACCAGGACTTTTATGATGTAGCTACTTTAAAATTCAAGCATTTTATTTTCATAAAAAAATAGAAAATAAAAAAATAAAGTTTTAATTCAAGTAAAGCATAAATACGTTGATTCCTCCTGAATCATTTAGCTGAAAACAGAAAGATTTGATTCGCTTCCAGGGAGCTGTGCTTTGCTGCAATCTTAATCTGACCTGGATTAAAGCCAGAATTCATCCCAATTCAGCTTTTGTTTTCCTACTGGCATGTGTGTAGTAAAGGGAAACCCATCATTTGTGTTTTTATTGCTTTCTAATGTTGCTTCACCGTTAGATTTGTTCCAATAACACCCAGCTTGAATGTTTTTCACCTGGTTCAGAGCTTTTAGTGGACTGAACGAATTCTCTGGGCAGGAAGCCTTCATTTCCTCCACAGGCCTAAATGAATTACATCGCCGCAGGTTTCAGAGCATCTGCATCATTTATTTGAACAATTACATTTTCTCCGGGACTGACAATATTCTTACCCCTCAAGAGGTAAAATCACAGCAGCTGTGTAGACATTAATTTATAAAGAATGATTGATGATTATTAAGCCAGTGTCCAGCCTGCGTTCTTTTATACCAGGTAATAGGTTTATAAAATAAACCATTATCAAGTTTGGTGCTTATATAAAGACTTCATTCCTGGTTTCTTGTCTCGTGATAGTGGAGCAAACCTTGCTGTGCAATAATTTGGAGACTGCACTGAGGTTCCAACCTTCACTTACAGTCTAATTTTAAAGTGTATTTTAAGAAAAACATGTATCTGAATCCTAGTGACCTCTGCAGGGCGGCCCCACTGTGACCCTGATGAAATACGCTGGAGAAGATGGATGGATGGATGGATGGATGGATGGATGGATGGATGGATGG
>NW_015151352.1:62721-74121 GCF_000732505.1 Cyprinodon variegatus
TGGATGGATGGATGGATGGATGGATGGATGGATGGATGGATGGATGGATGATCGATGGATGGATGATGGAAGGATGGATGATTGATGAGTGGATGATGGATGGACGGATGGATGGATGGATGGATGGATAGATGGATGGATAAATGGATGGATGGATGGATGGATGATGGATGGATGAAGATTAATGATTAATCTGCAAATATTATTTAATTTCAAATGTCATTTAATTCTCTGAATATTTTTGTGATGTATATCATGGTCTATTAACCTTTCTCCTCATGCGTATACATACTGACTTAAAATTCTCCTTTCTCTAGTTTCTCTCGTTATTTAGCTTCTTGTTCTTGTCTCATCATTTTAAATTTGAAATAGAAATAGAAACTCTTCTTCTCACTAATTAAATTGAAACCAGTTTATTGACATAGTACCAACTCTCAGCACATGTCATCTAAGGCCACCTTGCAGGGAAAATTCAGTTAGATTTTTGCTCAGATTGGTTCAAAGTTTTTTAAGGAAAAACCAGCTGACTCTGTCCAGTCATTGATTTTACAGGATTCGTTCATCCAATATGAGCAAATAGAGACTGTAAATATACACGTGCATTGTGTGCATAACTCCACAGCAATACCTCACACCGAGCAAGCATGCAGCGATAGTGGAGAGGAAACATTCCTTAAAGGAAGAAACCTCCAGCAGAACCAGGCTCAGTGTGAGCGGCCATCTGCTGAGGTAGACTGGGGTTCAAGGAGACAGAAGCAGAGATACTTAAAGAAATTAATAGAAACACTGATCTATAAATGATCTATATGTTAGAAAAGCTAATGGTAAACCAGCTCCACAAGTGGCTCTGTCTAGAAAACAGTTAAACAGAAAGAGCTCTGAGTCAGTTTTTATGTCAAAAACATGAAAGGGAGAACATTGCCCATTTCTATGGTTGGGAGAAAAACACAACTGAGCACTAAAAAACAAGTCCGATCTTCAGTGAATGAAGGTGATGGCAGCAGCACAGCTGATATTTCTCTCCAGGATGGAGTCACAGCCAAACAGGAACAGACCAGATGAAGCTACTATGAGAAAAAGCAGAGAGAGCAGAACGTAGAGATTGAACTAATAGGTTCTGCAGAATTGAAGAATAGAACTGAACATAAACAGCACTGCGGTGAAGGTGCTTGTTTTTTCATTGCTGCACAACATGCAAACAGGACACAGTTTCATCATTTGATTTGCAGCAGATATAAATGGTTCCTCGGAAATGATTCAGTAAATGGATTTTAAATGTAAAAAAAAAAGGGCTGTTTTATGTAAGCTGTCCCTGGCAGGTTCATTTTCAGGCCTCACCTTCTGTTCCCGCCGCTCTCAGGAAGCAATACTAACATGGTTTTCTCTCTAACACTTGCCAGTCTCATTTTTTATCACAGGTCTAGAAGAACATAAACACTGTTTATCTTTTCAGTGGTACATTTCACACAAAAAAACTAAATGTTCCTAAGCATTATAATTGAAAACATTTTTTATGATTTATATGCAATTTTTAAAAGAAAATTAATTTTACTATCATTTTGTATACACAGAGTGCATACACAACAAAACTTTGTTTAATGGAGCTTTCAGACATTGATTGAGCAGCAGCTTAGCAGTGAAATGAACATTTCCATTTCATAAAGTGCAGCAGTGATTGAATGTAAACAGTGTTGGAGAAAAAAATGCTGCAAAAGGCATTGATCTGGGAGTTCAGAAGAGTTCAAAAACAAACAAACATACATGGTGCAAACAGAAGAGCATTTTTGAGTTGATTTCTATTTGGTTTGGTGTTATCAGTTTGATGCAGAGTCTGTGATTTAGAGTTTTCTCAACAATTCATCAGTCTGATGGCGGTGGGGAAGAAGCTGTTGCAGAACCTGTCGGGCCTGCATTGAATGCTGTGTAGCCTTTTCCCAGAGGGCAGCAGTGAAAACAGTCCATGGTGGGGGGGTCATTGATGATACGGGCTCGGGACACGCAGCACTGGGATGAAATGTCTTTAATAGAGGGAAGAGGAGCCCCCATGATCCTCTCTGCTGTTCTCACTACTCTTCTCACCCTCTTCCAGTCTGAGCTCCCCCCCAGTTCAAGTCGTCCGCCCTCGCAAAGTCTCATCGCTAGTTGGCAGGCAGTGTCTGGTTGAATGCTACCTGAATCGTCATCAACTCCAAGCTTTTTGGGACACAGGCTCTAAAGTGTCAATAATTGAGGAAAGATAGAAGGAGCAGCACTTACCAAATGAAAGGCTGAGAGATATTTCAGAAATTCTGGACTCCCCAATGGAACTGAAATGCCTTACCTGGAATGGATTGAAATAACTTTCCATCTTGCCTCTGTAACCGACAAAACAAAGGAACTGATCATTCCAGTGCTTGTGATGATAGGCTGTTATTTGTCTCATACCATCATAGGTTTTAATGTCATTGAACACATCCTTGCAAAAACAGAGAAGACACAAAGGTACAGCGCAGTGAGAAAAACTTTCCCCAGTCTCAAAAAAAAACAAGGTAAGAGCTTTTATACGGGCAGTTAGGGCAGAGCAGATCGAAGAGTACGCAGTGAAAAATAAGAAAGAGAAGGTTACAGTCACAAACACTGCAGCATTCAGATTGAGTGCCGCGTAGCTGCCCTGCTGTTTGAAGAGGACATGACTATGTTATTCCAGCCAGACATAAACCCCAAATGGTCAGATGATCTGGAGTTTTATGACACAGTAGTTCAAGTAAAGAAAGGGGTTTCCCCAGTTATTATCATTGATGTTTCTAACCCAACAGTACATGACATTGTTTTGCCAGGGAGCACAGAAATTAGCACAATACAAAATATAACCACTTTGTTGCCAGCCCAGATTTTTGTAAACACATTGACACCAGCCTCAGTAAACCACACCAGCATCCAAACCCCATGTGATCCTACCAAGCAGTGGGACCCACCTGTAGATGTTAGTCCCCTAACTGATAATGAGAGATGGGTAGTTAGACAAATGCTTAGAGAAGAGTGCTATTCCTTCTCCAGATCAGAAAATGATATTGGCTGTATCAAAAGACTACAAATCACTATATCTCTCAAAGACAATGAACCAGTCAAACACACCTACTCAGCAGTGCCTAAGCCTCTGTACCAGGAGATGAAGGGCTACCTCCATGATCTAATAGCTCAAGGCTGGATCAGAAAGTCAGATTCTTCCTACTCTTCCCCTGTCCTGTGTGTCAGGAAGAAGGATGATACCCTTGATTGTGTATAGACTATAGGGATCTGAACAGGAAGACCCATCCTGACCGCCAGCCTATACCTAGGGTCCAAGACATCATGGATGGTTTGGGTGGTAATTCATGGTTCTCTCTCCTAGACCAAGGAAAAGATTACCACCAGGGATCTATCTCTAAAGAAAGCAGACCACTAACAGCTTTTTTTTTACCCTGTGAGGACTTTATGAGTGGATACGTATGCCATTCGGCCTCATGAACGCCCCTGCGGCCTTTCAGCGTTGCATGGAGGAGTGTTTGGAAGGACTCTAGGATAACATCTGCATTCCTTATCTTGACGACACCCTGGTTTTCAGTAAAACCTTTGACGGTCATGTGCACGATGTAAGAAAATTGTTGCAGAGCCTCAGAGAGCATGGCATCCAACTCAAGCCAAGTAAGTGTGACCTCTTTAAACCTGAACTCCGTTATTTGGGCAGAATCATCTCAGCAGAGGGCAGCAGAAATGATCCAGCAGATTTTGAAGCAGTTAGAGCTTTGAAAGACATCAGACCAAAAACAGTGGGCCAGCTCAGGAAAATACTCGGTCTACTCACCTATTACAGACAGAACATCAAAGATTTTTCCAGGAAGGTCAGCTGTCTGTATGACCTCCTTAAAGCAATACAGATGAAGTTTGTAACAACCAAAAGAAAACTAAAAGTAAAAAAGTAAGTCATGTCATGTCCTCAACAAAGCCAATCATATGGACAGATGAACACCAACAGGCACTGGAACAGATGATTGATTGTTTGCTTCACCCACCAGTTTTAGTCAGCCATTCGTGGTACACACTGATGCATCCCACCAAGGCTTGGGAGCAGTATTGTATCAGCACCAAGATGGCAAACTTAGAGTCACTGACTGACTGACTTAGAGTCGTTGTTTGTCGCTTTCGCACCTTAACAGCAGCGGAAAAGAATTATCACTACCATGCAGGCAAACTAGAACTTCTAGCACTGAAATGGACAATCACAGAGAAGTTTCGTGACTATCTTTATTACGCACCAACCTTTACTGTATATAGAGAAAACAACCCACTAATTCACTAACCTTGTCTACAGCAAAACTGAATGCGACAACCTCCAGATGGGTTGCAGAACTGGGTGATTTTCACTTTACAATAAAGTACAGATCAGGGAGAACGAACGGTGATGCAGATTCCTTGTCAACAATGCCGCTGGATGTAGAGTCACTGATAAGCGAATGTTGTAAGGAGCTTCCACCTGATTCTATCACCGCCATGATTCAGGCAGTTGAGGTTCAGGAAGAGTCTAATGTAAGTTGGTCACTTTCTGTTGTATCCATGTCAATCTCAGTTCAAGATGATAAAGCCCCTGCATCAGTCAACCCCATAGCGAAGAATCAGCTAGGAGAGGCGCACATGTCTGACCCTGTCATCCACCCTGTGCTTGTTTGTAAACATTCAGATTCAAAACCGTCATTACAGGAAATAAAAGCACTCAGCCCAGAGACAAGATGTCTTTTTAAAAAAAGGGACAAACTAATAATAGACCACAATAATAGGCCACAAGTTTTTACAAGCACTTGGTCCTACCAGAGCAATACAAACAAACTCTGCTTGAAGAACTGCACAATAACATGGGACATCACGGTATACACTGTACAGTTTGTCTTATACGTGATTGCTTCTTTTGGCCATATGTGCATTCTGACATTGAACACTACCTGACTAGATTTTGTACTATCTTTAAGCAGAAAAAGCCGTGCCATGAAACAAGAGCTCCTCTAACCAATATTGTGACAACACAGCCCTTTAAATTGGTCTGTATTGATTATCTCCATCTTGACAGATGCAACGGGGGATACGAGTACATCCTTGTAATCGCTGATCATTTTACGAGCTTTGTACAAGCTTATGCCACCACATCAAGGTCAGGAAAAACTACAGCAAATTTCATCTTCAATGACTTTGCCCTGAAGTTTGGGTTCCCCTCCCGTATCCACCGCGATCAAGGGGGAGAGTTTGAAAACCAGCTGTTCTCTCAGTTAAAAAAAACTAAGTGACATGGCCGGGTCAAGTATGACACCCCATCACCCCATGGGAAATGGTAAAGTGGAGCAAATGAATAGGACACTGTTGCAAATGCTTAAGACAATGACTGAGACACAGAAATCAAACTGGAAGGAATCTCTGAACAAACTGGTGTATGCCTATAACTGCACCCGCTGTGAAGTCACAGGTTATTCACCATTTTACCTTCTGTTTGGTAGATCACCAAGGCTTCCAGTTGATATGCTTTTTGGCTTGTATGCAGACTCAAGATTCAACAACTAGCGAGAGTATGTGAAGTGGAAGAGTGGGAGTGGAAGAAGCATACACTATTGCAAATGAACATTCTCAAAAGGCTGCTCAAAGGAGCAAAAGGCAGTATGACAAAGATCAGCAGTTCAGTGCTACAGTCTGGTGAACGTGTCTTGATTAAAAACCTGACACCAAGAGGAGGCCCAGGGAAACTCCGTAACTACTGGGAGGACACAATCCACACAGTGGTTAGACAAATGGGACCTGACATGCCGATTTATGAAGTGCGACCAGAAAAGGGTAAGGGACGTTCCAGGATCCTGCACAGAAACTTGCTTATGTCCTGTGACCACTTACCATTAGAGACACAGCCAGAAGTAACTAAAGATGACAAAGGTAAGCAAAAGAGAGGCACCAGCATGCATCTGAACCGCAAGAGTCTGATGAAGATAGTGGGGATGAGTATGGCCTTCATTACAAGCCATTTCAAGCCCCCTTATTTCCAGCAGAATCAAAGGAGAGCAGTGCTCAACCAGATATGGGGCCTGAGTACAGACCCCCACCTTTAAAAATGAGTTTTTTAGTCCCTGCTACGTCAAAGGTACATTCGTTTGTTGGAGAGCAGCAGGAGGAGCTCAAATGACCTGTTAAAAACTTGCCGGATGAAGAAGGAAACATACCTGCTGTAACTCTGCCCGATCCCTCACCACATGCCCCTCCTTCATCAAATACTGTGGCCGAACCTGAGGAGCCAACATACCAGCTGCCACCAAGAAAGAGACGCCTACCAACGCGTATGACCTATGATCAGCTTGGTGTCCCTTCCTGCTACAGTATTCAGCCACCACCACAGTTGTCACCTGTCAATTCTGGGTTAGGATTAATCCCCTGGATTCCATCACTACACCCATAGACTGGCAACCACCTTGTATGTGTGTATAAACTGCAGCAAGCAGGAATCTACAGCACTGACACGTTACGAAGAACTATGAACTGTGTGCAGAGTGTCACCATAGACAATTCATGGCCTGCTTTACAGACTATTCCTCTAGATTTTTGACATTTATGGACTGTTGATCAAGAGTACGTGGAAATAGTGCTTATGGACTGAGTGGGAAATCAACAGATATGGACTGTTAATGACAACTGTTGGTTGTTTTTGAACTAAGATCCTGGTCCTTTGTAAAAGGCATCAGCCTGTAGAAAGGGACCTCTAATCCAAATTCAAAAGGGACTGTTTTATTTGATTGTTTGTTTTAATGTTGGGACGACATTTATTTTGGAGGGGAGAGTGTGATAAGTTAAAATAGTAGATATTATCAATTAGACCATAAGAGAATTGATGATGGTAAATTCATTGTTACAAAAAACGGTAATAAATTAAGTGGAGAAATTCATAAAACTGTGTAATCTGGAATCATTTGATTTAAAAAGGGTTAAAACGCTAAGAAGTGGTTTGCCTTACATGGCTTATTTTCTTCCTAATTGCTGATTGTGTAATTTGTGGTTGAGATGTGTGAATTTACAATTTACTTACGAAGTGATCTTGAACTAGACATGACACCGCCTGTTTCCAACCTACATGCCTGGAGATTGTTCATTAGAGTAAAAGTTCTTGCTGAGGAAACATCTCTTTTCATGTTTTGCTCCCTATTTTCAGTGGCGTAACACATAAAAGTGAAAGATTCCTAAAATATCTCAGTCAAATTGGCAGAACAGAGGAGGAAAAGTCTAATCTGTGCAAAAACTATCATGAAAGTGATTGATTAGGCTCTACCCAAATGTCCAAAGGGAGGTTCCCTTTAAGGATCTACTCATACTGGATGTTTGGATTCTACAGTAAAGAAAACAACAGTAATCGGCCTTGATTTGACCGAGCAAACTAAACATAGCTGTCTAAACCCGGGACCAACTCCTTACTTGATGTATCACAGCCAATACATGCAAAGAGCTGATGGTTGTAGGTTGGTATGGGAACATGTTTGTTTTGGATTACCTTATTTTTGCTCAACCACTGAAATCATAGTTATTATTTGAAATATGTGACTTCTGAGGTTATCTTTTTCTGATAATAAAAACTGATTAATGCTCTGAAATATTATGCAAAATTCTTTCCAGTGCATTTCCTTGCAAAAATGACGTATTTCAAAAAGGCAACATAGTGAATGAAGAACCTTTGGCAGCGCTTACTCTTTATATAATATGTAATTCGGTCTTTGCTGTTACCTAAAATACATACTTTCAAGAAGTTTACTTTCAAGACGTTAGGCTGCAATGCTCAGAGAAAGAACAAAATATTAAATTAGTAGCAAGGCCACACACTGGTGCATATAATAGCACTTTGTTGCATTTTCTGCATGGAGTTTGCATGTTTTAACATTGCGCACATGGACCCTCTGCCAGTACAAGATTATGCATATTTGTTTACTCTGAATTGTCTTTAGCTGTTAGGATGTGAGAAGATGGGTGTTTGTGTCGTTTGTCGATACAAGACCCAGGTAGTAAAACCCAGAATGTAAGAACAATGTACGGATAAAGGATGGATTGAAATCTGTTGCTCCAGATCGCAATTATCAGGTTCAATATTAAGGGTAAAAAAAATGACATTTAGTAAAGTAAACCTGTATCAAAGTAACCTGAATTCAAAATCTTTACATTCTGTGCTGGTTCAAAGCACTAGAATCAACTCAACATAGTGTTTAACATTTTTAATAAAAAAATATTTTACTTAAATTCAGAAAAATAACACATTTTTCTCTTGTGAGAAAAACATCAGAAAACTGATACACAGTAAAACACAGAGGCTATAAAATCCCTTAAAAAAGAACTAACTAAAGGAAGAAGAAAACTATTTATTTGCACACTTTCGCTTGGAGTAATACAATATTATTTAACTGGTATAATTAGGTCAAGGATTACTATCTAGACATAATAACATCAGAATGCCCATAAAAATAAATCTAATAAGTTTTAACAGAACATGGAGATAAGCACATAAATCCACTCAACCCCTTCAGTTATCCCAGTGTGGCCATTCTTTGCACAGTCATTTGCCAGCTTTTCTTTATTACCTTGTTGTTTTACCTCTCTGTAGTGAGTATTCCTCACTGGGTTAATTAACAAACAAAGATAAGATTACAAGAAATAAAGAATGCATGCTAACACCTGCCAATGGAAATTGCTCTTATCTGTCCTGCATATGACCATGTCATAGATAAGAACAGAGTTCAAGGTAGTCCATAAAAAAAAAACACAACACAAGTAGAAAGGCTGAGCGTTTTTTCTTTGTTATACAATTGTTTAATCCTGCTGAGCTTTTTGCCAGTGCATTAAATAAAGAAACTGAAAAGGAAACATAAGCAGATTTTTTATTCTTTTTACTGATGACTGAAACAGGTGCATCTCATGAGTGGTAATTAGAAATGGGCGGAGATAGGCAGGTGAATGAAATGAGTAATTAGACCAGACCTCAGTGCTGAGATCATGTCAGAAGCAGCTCGTTATCATGTCATATGGTGGCATTTATGTAAACTAGAGAAAACGAAGAAGAAAATCCCTTTTAGATAATAAAATGATCACATAATTGCCACGGCTTTTAAACATTTTCAGTTTTTTTTTGTTTTTTCAAAATATGGCCATCACAAAAAATATGAATAAAATAATGAATAAAATGATTTGATTGCTTCAATTTGCACCTATTAAGTATTAATCAGTTATAAAGTTTAAATAATGTCTATGAAAAGCTACTTTTATGCTAATGTGCAACTTGTTTAGTTTCACAATAATTATCCTAAAACCATCTTAGAGCTGAACAGTGGATGCTGCAATTCAATTTTCCTAATGGTCCAAACGAAACATGCTTCCATCTTGAAAACTAAGCTCCAACACCTTTGTTTCTAGATGTTGGAGCTTGGCCTGTTTTCCAGTGTAGTCCTGTTTCTCTGACTGTGACTAACTGGATGTGCTCTCTTCATCCTCTGACATGGGAGCTGGCTTGGAGCTCGTCTGCCTGGCTGTGTGTTTCCTGGACGGGACCGCCTGTGGAGCTGGTTGACAGTTGCCTTTTGTATCTATGCGTCTTTTTCTATGTCTGCTTCTGTCTCCTTGAACCCCAGTCAGCCTCAGCAGATGGCCGCTCACACTGAGCCTGGTTCTGCTGGAGGTTTCTTCCTGTTCAAAGGGAGTTTTTCCTCTCCACTGTCGCTATAAGCATGCTTAGTGTGATGGATTGCTAGAAAGTCAATGAGTCGATGCAATGGTTTTCCTTTGATAGAAAACATTGAATCAGTTTGACTGGATAATCTGGTTGAATTGTCTCTGTAAAGTGCCTTGTCTGTTGGATGCGTTTGTGAACATGCGCTATAGAAATAAACTGAATTTCAGTTTAAAATGCAATAATACTCAGACACAGACCCCTATAGTGAGCCGTCCTCTCCTCTGCCCGGGGAGCACCAGCTGCAGGCATTACTTAGTCAGCACCTTGAGGCCGGTAAGGCTTTGGCTCACTATGCTCCTCAAAACCTCCCCTAGCCTCTGGGCATAAGGCCTGAAAAATCTTCTAACTCTAGAAAAAGTGTCCATGTTCTAACAGTGTCTCTCAGTGTCCATGCTTCATTAAGGCATGAGAGAAGCTAGGCTAGCCAAAGCCAAACCAGGGTTATAATTTTAGATCTAGGTTTTGCCATTCTATTTGTCTTTAATCAGTTACAGATAATCTGATTAACCTGAAATATGGAGGATTTGCTTCTTTGTAGTAATATTTAATATGTCAATGAAAAGAGCTGAAAAGCTTGAGTTGAATTAAAGGAATCAAACAATGATTCTATAGGTAATTTGGTGCTGGTCCTTAAGGTCTCTGAATGAGCCCTAATGTAAGCCTGGTTAAAAGCCCTAGAATGAAACAACAGGTTTTCTTCTTTTTAGGCTATGCTCTGACACAAAACTCTCCAGTTGGAACAGCTGTTTCCCTACGACTTGAAAACCAGCTCATCAAGGCCGGTTTTAAGTTTGCCAATGGCCATCTGGTTGATCCAGAGGAGTCATAGGAGAAAGTCATTTGGTCAGATGAGACCAAAATAGAACTTTTTAGTCATAATTCCACTAACCGTGTTTGGAGAAAGAAGTATGAGCATGAGGGTGGTAGCATCATGCTTTGGGGGTGGTTTTTTTGCACATGTGACAGGTCGACTGCACTGCAAAAAGGAGAGGATGATCAGGGCCATGTATTGGTAGATTATGGGGAACAACCTCCTTCCTTCACTTAGAGCATTAAAGATGGGTGGAGGCAGGGTCTTCCAGCATCACAATGACCCAAAGCACACAGCCAGGATAACCAAGGAGCGGCTCTGGAAGAAGCAGATCTAGGTTCTGGCGTGGCCTAGCCAGTCTCCAGACCTAAACAAAATAGAGAATCTTTGGAGGAGCTCAAGCTCTGTGTTTCTCAGCTGCAGCCCAGAAACCTGACTGATCTAGAGAAGATCTGTGTGGCGGAGTGGGCCAAAATCCCTCCTGCAGTGTGTGCAAACCTGGTGAAAAACTACAGGAAACATTTGACCTCTAGATATGCAAACTAAGGCTACTGTACCAAATATTATCATTGATTTTCTCAGGTGTTCAAATACTTATTTGCAGCTGTATCACAAATAAATAGTTAAAAAATCCTGTATTGTGATTTCTGGATTTTATTTATGTTTTAGATTATGTCTCTCACAATGGACATGCACCTACGCTGACAATTTCAGACCCCTCCATGATTTCTAAGTAGGAGAACTTGCAAAATAGCAGGGTGTTCAAATACTTATTTTCCTCACTGTAAGTGCAGCTTCCTTTATCTCCCTTCCATGTTACCAGATGGCAGATCATTTATAT
>NW_015151352.1:74634-76142 GCF_000732505.1 Cyprinodon variegatus
ATATAGCTGTGTCCTTTTTAGTGCCTCAGCAGACAATTGGTATTGAAAAAGCTTAGACATATTTTTTGAGCAGATTTGAGCCATGACCAGATGCTTTCTTTGAAATTGAATACTGTCTTGTAATCCTACTGCTAAAGCTCCTGTCACACCTTGATGAATTAGACCAGTGTGTGCCTGATGTACGGAAAGTTTGGCACACCTGGACATATGGCGCAAACATGAAGAAATTTGGAGTATGTTGACGTACGCCAGCATATTCCCATATAGAGGAATCAGTTACAGGTAAGTTATGTGATCTTTGACACACATTAATTAGAAGTTACTCATAAGTCATGGCGTCTAGTTTATCCTAAACTTCTGAGGAACTTGTGCTTAACTTATGCGTAACTTATCAAGAACTTTTCTCCAACACATATTGACTTATCTGACGTGTTCCAGACGACCGTTGAACGTGTTTCTAACGTACAGCCCAATATAGTTTTTCTTTTCCTTTTTCAGATTTCAGCTTTCAAAAACCTACAATGCAGCAATTGAGTTAATCCCTTCCCGTATCATCGCAGCCCAGGCCGCTGTACAGGAGCGGAGGACCTCCCCTATTCAGCCAGGCCATCAATTCCCTTTAACGACCCCCCTTTCAGAGACGTAGACAGGTATGGGGCATTGCAGGCTAACAAAGAAGCCAAGCAACCCCCATTCCAAAGGGATGGACCCGTTCATCCGTTTCTATTTGCAGGTTTTGTAAACCAAATCAAGGCTTGGTTGGGCCTCTGTATAAAACCTGGAACTGAACGCTATTTCTGACATTTTGAATTAAAAAGCTTCCTGGATGGAAGAGAAACGTCTTCCAACTTGGAAACAAAGTTCAGGGGATTGTTTATAACATTTATTTTTTTTGGATTGTTCATCAGATGATATTGATCATTCATTTACTTTGGTATCCATGTATTTTGGTTTTTGAGTCAGTCCACATCTTCCACTGTGACTGCCTCAACTACAGATAATGCGCTGTGCCGCACAGCAAAACGTACAAATTACAAAGGCAGCCCATTTTCCATCAGTTTTAGGTAAAAATGTCAGATTGTAAAATGTAAAGATCGATATTATATAAGGCAGACAAAATCATAATATAATGCCAAAAAGATTCACACCCCTAGTCAAAAGCTTTATTTCTTCTCCTTGACGATCATTAACAAAGTTTATTCTCCTGCTGCAGTTTTTGCTTCTTAGATTTTAATTTTCGAGTGGGAGACTAGCAGTAGTGAATCTATCAGGCACAATGACAATAACCAATGACAACAGAGGTTTTGCTTAAAGATTTTTATTCATTACTGTAACATGCTGAAAATTATTAATTGCATATAAAAGGGGATACCAACAAAGAAGCTAAGAAAAAAAGACAAACAATGATCAGAGAGGTGCAAAAAGTAAATTATGGAAAAATAAACAAAACTATCACCTCAAAACAGAAGGAATAAAATAAACTATCAATGTTAGTTTACAATAATTCT
>NW_015151352.1:77473-80233 GCF_000732505.1 Cyprinodon variegatus
ATAGAGATAGCTCAGGATAACCTGAGCCACTCTAACTATAAGCTTTATCAAAAAGGAAAGTTTTAAGCCTAGCCTTAAAAGTAGATAGGGTGTCTGCCTCACGGACTAAGGGTGTCAACAGAAAATCGCTTAAGAAAACCAAAGTATTTTGGATGAGGTATAAGAAATGCAGAGCCACAGTGGGGCCAAGGCCAATAAGCTGCATACTAGTTCATTGTTTTACTTCTAGTAACACTAGATGAGGCATACAGATAGGCGACTGTACACATCAGAGCTGCAGGGACTTTATTGTTGGTGTGTAAATGATCTGATCATCAAACTGTTATTTGCTAGATATAGGGCCCCCAAACTGACATTATCCTGATTACAGCTGAATTTGACTGGATCCTATAGAAGAAAAAAATCCACTCAGTTTGCAAAGCTTATAAAAAATGATTAACAAAAGTCAAGGTAATATCGGTTATATATTCCACCATGTTTCAGTTGGTTGATTAAACATAGTTTAGGTTTCTTATAGGTTTGTTTTCCCCTTCAATCTCAGTTGATGAAAAAATGTTCTCCATTCAAGTAGTTTTTTGTTTCCTTCTTAGTTTTAGTTGAACCCTGCTGCTCAGGGCAGCTCAGCCACACTGATGGTCTTGGCCGTCCGAAAATAACACGTCAGTCCTCCTTCGTGCACCAGCTTCCTCGGGAACGCGCAGTTCATGAACCAAGCCGTGGGTGCGCCCCGGTGCCATCAGGCACCACCCGGAGGCAGAGCGCGAACCCTGCGTAAAGCCTTCTGAGTGGAAAAGCCCACGCAGAGGAGGATGGGCGTCCTGCTGTCCGCTCTGTGTCTGTGGGAGCCCACAGGGTGAAGCTCACAGCTGATACCGGACAGGATGGCAGCGCTGCAAAGCTCCAACTCCACGTCTGTGTGGAACCGGTCCTCAGTGGATCTGAACCGGTTCCGCAGCCTGAGTGAAATGGATGTTCCAGCAGAAGGATCTCCTGCGCTGCGCATCATCATCTCCATCGTGTACCTGCTGGTGTGCGCTGCGGGGCTGCTGGGGAACCTGCTGGTCTTCTTCCTGATGAAGGCGCGCAGCGGCAGGAGGAAGAACTCCGCCATCAACATGTTCATCCTCCACCTGGCGGTCACGGACTTCCAGTTCGTCCTCACTTTGCCGTTCTGGGCGGTGGACATCGCGCTGGACTTCAGCTGGCCGTTCGGAAACGCCATGTGTAAAATCCTTCTGACAGTGACGGTGATGAACATGTACGCCAGCGTGTTCTTCCTCACAGCCATGAGCGTCACGCGCTACTGGTCGGTGGCTTCAGCTGTGAAGGAGCGGCGCCTGCAGCCAGCCTGCCCGGTGCGCTGGCTCATCCCTGCGCTCTGGCTGTGCGCCATGGCGGCCTCTCTGCCTACGGCCGTGTTCTCCACAGTGAGGAGGGTGGCGGGGGAGAGACTGTGTCTGATGGGCTTCCCGGAGGGCCAGCCTTGGTTTCTGTTTCACTACCTTCAGAAGCTTCTGGTGGGTTTTGTCTTCCCCATGCTGATAGTTACCGTGTGCTACCTGCTGCTGCTGCGCTTCGTCCGCCTGCGCTGCAGGAACAACCACCAGGTGAAGCGGAGCTCCAAGGTGACCCGATCGGTCACCATCGTGGTCCTTTCCTTCTTTATCTGCTGGATGCCGAACCAAGCCATCACTCTCTGGAGCCTTCTGGTGAAACTAAACCTTCTCCACTGGGATCTAGCTTATTATATGGTGCACACCTACCTCCACCCAGTCACTGTGTGCCTGGCGCACACCAACAGCTGCCTCAACCCAGTCCTGTACTGCCTCATGCGCAGGGAGTTCAGGAAGAGGATCAAAGCTCTGTTCTGGAGGATGTCCTCTCCATCCGGGAGGAACCCATGCCGCCTGAGGCCTTTCTCCAGGGCAGCCAGAGAGGACACGCAGACCGCCATTCCTCTCAACATCCTGGAGACGGTTTTAACGGACCAGTGCGACACGGACGCGGAGCAGCAGAGGTAGCAGGACCACATGAAGTAGAAAAATGGCGATAGGAAGAACAATTAAACTATTCAGTTTATTTCTATAGACTCACATCATGTCATCTCTTGGCAATTTCCAGTTCACCAGATCATCCAGTCAGATTGATTCAAAGTTTTCTATCTAAAGAAAACCAGCTGATTGCATCGACTTATTGACTCTTCAGCAATCCCTCACGCTAAGCATGCTTGTAGCGACAGTGGAGAGGAAAAACTCCGTTTGAACAGGAAGAAACCTCCAGCAGAACCAGGCTCAGTGTGCGCGGCTGACTGGGGTTCAAGGAAACAGAAGCAGACATAGAAAAAGAAGCATAGATACAAAAGGCAACTGTCAACCAGCTCCACAGGCGACACACAGCCAGGCAGACGAGCTCCGAGCCAGCTGAAGAGAGCAGATGGTAAACAGATGTTGAAATATGACTGTTGAGGGGTGAAAGTACCCACCATGGCCAACTGAACTCTGATTGCTCTGCGTGTATACGCCTTTGGACTTACCTATAGTGGACAAATTATGATTTTTTTATTCATATTTTTCAGCTTTATGTCTAACAAGTAATTAAATAGAAATCTAAGTACTGCTTTGTTTGAAGCAAGTCATATTTTATGGATATTAATGATGGGTTAGAAATGCTTTTGCCGTCTGTGTTTGCTCTAAGTAGGACTACTAATGGTCAGGGGCAGATATAGGAAATGTGGGGCTCTAGGCAAAGACAGGCAGGGGG
>NW_015151352.1:82349-84586 GCF_000732505.1 Cyprinodon variegatus
TGTGTTTTATGGATCTAATTGTATTTGTTGTTTATTTTTAACAGAAGATTATAAATATACAAAATAACTAGAACTGGAAGTTATAGTTAATTAACACTTCATTCAAATCCAGGGTAAAATCAATGACTTATTACTAGTTCATTATCCATCAATTCCATCCATCTTCTTCCTCTTATCCGGGTCGGGTTACGGGGGTAGCAGCTTCAGTAGGGAGGCCCAGACGTCCCTCTCCCCAGCCACCCAGCTCCTCCGGGGGATCCCAAGGCGCTCCCAGGCCAGCTGAAAAACATAGTCCCTCCAGCGTGTCCTGGGTCTCCCCGTGGGCCTCCTCCCAGTGGGACGTGCCTGGAACACCTCACCAGGGAGACGTCCAGGAGGCATCCTAACCAGATGCCTGACCCACCTCAACTGGCTCCTCTCGATGTGGAGAAGCAGCGGCTCTACTCTGAGTCCTCCCCGGATGACTGAGCCCTATCTCTAAGGGAGAGCCCAGACCCACTATGGAGGAAACTAATTTCAGCCGCTTCTTTCCAGGATCTCATTCTTTTGGTCATGACCCAAAGCTCATGACCTCTCTTCACCTCAGCTCTCTCTTTACCACAACAGACCTACAGAGCCTGCTTCACAGCTATCAATCTCCTGCTCCATCTTCCCCTCATTCATGAACAACACCCCAAAATACTTAAACTCCTCCACAAGGGGTAATACATCCTCCCTATCCTGGAGAAGGCACTCTACCCTTTTCCGGCTCAAGACCATGATCTCGGATTTGGAGGCACTGATTCTCATCGCGGTCGCTTCACACTCATCTAAGAACCGCTCCAGTGAGAGCTGTAGATCACGTTCTGATGAAGCCAACAGAACCACATCATCTGTGAATAACAGAGATACAATCCTAAGGCCACCAAGACAGATCCCCTCAACACCTTGGCTGCGCCTAGAAATTCTATCCATAAAAGTTATGAACCAAATCGGTGACAAAGGGCAACCTTGGCGGAGTCAAACCCTCAAGGGTAAAGGGGTGCGACTTACTGCCGGCAATGCGGACCAGGCTCTGACACCGGTCATACAGAGACCTAACAGCTCCTATTAAGGGCCCGGTACTCCATACTCCCGGAGTAACCCCCACAGGACCCTCCGAGGGACACGGTTGAATGCCTTCTCCAGATCCAAAAAATACATGTAGACTGGTTGGGCAAACTCCCTTGTACCCTCCAAAATCCTGCTAAGGTTATAGAGCTGATCCAGTGTTCCACAGCCAGGACAAAAACAACACTGCTCCTCCTGAATCCGAGATTTGACTATCCGATGGACCCTCCTTTCCAGAACCCCGGATTAGACCTTACCAGGGAGGCTTAAGAGTGTGATTCCTCTGTAATTGGAACACACCCTCCGGTCCCCTTTTTTAAATAGAGGGACCACCACCCTGTCAATCATCCTGAGACGCCGGATCGTGGACCAGAATCGCTTCGAAACCGTATGGAAGTCTTTCTCCATGGCCTCTCCGAACTCTTCCCATGCCCGAGTTTTTGCCTCAGAGATCAGCCGAGCCACTTGTCGCTTTGACTGCCGGTACATATCAGCTGCTTCTGGAATCCCACAGGTCAATAAAGCCCGATAGGACTCCTTCAGCTTGACAGCTTCCTTCTCTGCTGGTGTCCACCAGCGTGTTTGAGGGCTGCCGCTGCAACATACACCGACAACCGTGCGGCCACAGCTCCGACTAGCCGCCTCAACAATAGAGGCACGAAACATGGTTCACTTAGACTCAATGTCCCCAACTCCCTCGGAATGTATTCAAAGCTCTGCCGGAGATGGGAGTTACAACTCCTTCTCACGGGGGAATCTGCCAGACGTTCCCAGCAAACCCTCACAATACATTTGGGCCTACCAGGTCTGAACGGCGTCCTCCCCCACCAATTCACCACCAGGTAGTGATCGATCATTGAACTACGGCCTAGGGTGTCCTGGTGCCAAGAGCACATATGGACACACTTATGCTTGAACATGGTGTTTGTTATGGACAATACATGACGAGCACAGAAATCCAACAACAGAACATCGCTCGAGTTCAGGTCAGGTGGGCCACTCCTTCCAACCATGCCCCCCCAGGTCTCACTGTTGTGAAGGTTATTGTCCTCCAAAGCGTGAGTGTTTCCTAGAATTTCTAAAAGTAGAATGGGAGGCAGATCTTTTAGTTATCAGGCTCCTCTCCTGTGGAACCAACTACCAGTTTT
>NW_015151352.1:87154-89296 GCF_000732505.1 Cyprinodon variegatus
TTTGGCAAACTTACACACCGAAGCAACACTAATTTTATTGACCTCTGATCGGCGTAACAGGGTGTCATTACCGCCAGCGTGAATAACAATCTTACTGTATTTAACCTTATCCTAAGCCAGCAATGTGAGTGAGAGCAGGCAGGAAATAATTCATGCATCATGTGTGGATTAGAACTACTTTGATTGCAGAGACGAGAGAGAGCGGGGTGCGGGGAGGAGGTTGCTGGTGAAACCTGTGCAGCATATAAATAAAACAAGAGCAGTTTTTTTTTATTTGTTGTGGAAAAAAAAAAATTAGCAGATGAAAACCTGGATCCTATCTCAATCCCACTGAAGCTATCACCTTATTGTTTTTGAATAATTAGTGAAACAGAATTTGTTAAAAAGAAAAAGAATAAAATAGATCCAAAGAACCTATCAGTAACCATGTCTGTTCCAGCGCAGAAGTATTATGTCTTCAGAACAGGGGCCATAACAGGGGCCAGGACATGATCTACAGGGGCACCCGTTGGCCTCTGTCTAGAACCGGCCATGGTGAGGAATGATGTTAGCGGGGGTTAATCATCTCCCTAAAATTAGTTTGTGGATCTTTGGACATCTGAAACACTACACTTATTACACATCCCATTATCACTAAAGGAGGCAGATGCTATTTTCACCTATCCATTACTGTAAAAATGTTCACAGCTGTATATTGATTATTTATTCTTCAGATGCACAGTATTCATATTGATAAAAACACTGTATAGTAAAGTATTTTATGTTTTTTTTTTACTCTGTCACTTATGTTATTTTTACAGATTTTTAATAAAAACGAAGAGAGACCCAGAGCCAATCCCCTACATTCCCACGACCCAAAATAAACTCAGATAACCACAGATAATATACACATAAGTAAACAAGGAATGAACAGCTGCTGTTTAGGGTTGGAACCAGCAAAACTATGGACTGAGGAAGGGGTCTAGCATGCAGAAATGAAGAACTGGTGATAATAGGCCTGATCTTGGAGGCCTAGAATGTGGTATGGTTGTTAGCAGCATATTAAAAAGATGTGGGATCGGATTCATTGCAGGTCAGTAATTCCAGTTATACTATAAATCAGGGGTCTTCAGCGTTTTCCAGGCTAAGGACCCCTAAACTGATGGTGAGATGGAGCTGGGACCCCCTAATTATATATATTGTATTAAATAGTGTTCTATCAAACTGGTCCTATAGTCACTCTATCACAGATGGAGTAAGTTAACTAAAGTAATTTCTCCCTGGGGTTATTAAAGTATTTCTGCTTCCTGGTTGATGGGACAGGTGTTGTGAATGAAACGGTGCGCAGCTTGACAGAGCTCCTGTGTGTCGCTGAATGTGTGCATTGATGACTGAAAGACATCTTCTGCCTTCATTTATCTGTTTTCTACAGTCTGTTGAAATAATGTTAATGTGGTTTTAAAGACATTTCAATTAGTGGAAATAATTGCAGCAGGGAATATAAAAAAAAAAGTCTAATTGACCAAAACTTTAGCAACTCCCATGCAGTACCTCTGTGGACCCCCTAGGGGTTGAGGACCCCCTGTTGAAGAATGATATGCTCAGTCCTGCAACATTACAGCCTTATTTGATTTTGTTTTCAATAAGCTGTCCTGCTGATAAAGCGGTTTAAATTAAGGGATTATATTTTTCTTATACCCCCATATAAATGTATCCAGCACTTATGATTAATTTTACATCTAATACAATGACTGAGATATAATTAACCTGTTACCTTAGCATGTCGCACTGTTATTTATGGGTTATATAATCAATTTTAACTCGTTAGTCTGAGATAGAAATAGAGTGCATCAAACAATATGATTAGGTTAAATTACCTCCCCGACTTTTATCTATTAGCCATCTCCTACAATTTCTCTCTCTTTAGGTTGACAAAGCAATGACTGTATGACTTATTTGGGGAAACCAAAGTGTAATTAAAATTTAATACATTTCTTCAACAGCAATATATCTGTATTATTCAGAGTATATTAAGAATCCAGGAGGAAATCATCTGACTTTGTCAAACATTACAGAGTGCCTCATGAAGCTACTTTTACAGTAAAGTGCCTTGATATGAAATGTGTTGTGATTGATGTGTTATTTTTGATCAGGACCTTTTTT
>NW_015151352.1:90574-91772 GCF_000732505.1 Cyprinodon variegatus
ATAGCGTGTTGTGACAAACACCAGATACAAAGAACACAATCTTTACAGCTGATATTGTCAAAGCTCAGAAAGTAGAACCCAGGCAGACAATAAAGTTCTGTTTAAAAATTAAATGCTTTATTGACTGCTCTGGAGCTGGAACTGGACGGTACTTACTGGAATCTCTGTAGAGATGGATACTCAGGTTAGTGACCACGAAACTCAGACTGGGAACGATAGCGAGCGTGTAATTCACAAACCTGGTTCCGTCCAAGCCCAGAGGAAGGAGTGGAAACCAGCTGGATAATTTCTCCACAGCATGCAGTGAGAGAGTTCCAGAGAGATCCAGGTTTGAAGCAGAGCAGACTGACGAGCAGAAGCCAGCAGACATGGAAGAGCAGCAGTGTCTGGAGAGAAAATCCAAAGTCAGTGACGAGGAAGAGCAGAAGAGTCCGGGGAAGAATCCAGAGCAGGTGTCGATGCAGGAGCAGATGTCCAGGCCAGAAGATCAGAGAGGCGAAGAGGTGCCAAAGGGGAAAACAAACTGGTGGTCGGGGGACCGATCCAAGTTTGTTAACAGGCAGAATCCTAACAGCAGTCCGAAGACAGGAAAAGGCAGAAACAGACTGTAACAGGGACAAGCAAACAGGCAGAAACAGGTCAGGATTAGGGATTCAAAAACACAACAAGGTATGCTAGAGAACTCTCATACAAGGCTCGAATAATCTGACACTGATGACTGGAAATAGGCAGCTTAAATAGGAGCTGGAACAGGTGGATAAGAAGAGAGCAAATGAAAACTGGGCGGAGCTAAGCAGGTGGAAGAAATAAACCAATAATCCAGTCATCAGTCCAAAGATAATGACAGATATAGCCATTTAAAAAACACAAAAGACACTTCTAGATATTCAGCTTTACCTTTTGAAGGTCACACATAACACCTCGAACATGAGTTCCACTGGATCTATGGAAATTCAAAACAGTTAGACACAAACATTTACTATTTACTACCCAACTCCCCCAGTTTGTCATTCATCCAGCTGGCTTTGACAAGGCCATGGCACATTTGCTATCTGTGTGGAAAACTATAAAACAAGATGACATCATCATATAAGCCTCTCCAACTGATTAAAATTCTAACATCTGTGATGGGCAAGAAACAGACCCTGATAGGCACCAACCCCACTGTGACACTGACGGATTAGCCTGGAGAAGCTGG
>NW_015151352.1:93426-94530 GCF_000732505.1 Cyprinodon variegatus
AGACCTTTCCAGGGTGGAACCCGCCTCTCTGTCCAGGGTGGACCCCGCCTCTCATCCACTGACAGCTGGAGATGGGCACCAGCACCCCTCACCACCCTGCTTGGGATAAGCATGAAGGAAAATGGATGGATGGAAGTACAGTAAAAACAGTAAATAAACTCAGAGTCAATTTGAAATTAACTTTAATTCAGATAACTTGAGTGATAACTGAGAGGAAAAGGATGAGACAAGGAGAAAATGAAAATAAAAATGGCTGAAACATTCCTGTTCTTTTTACGCTCCAAAATTCTGGATCATTTTAATGATAAACCACAAAAGATGAGACATTTTTATAGCAGACGCATCATGTTGACAGATATGATTTTAAATACAGCTTATTACAGAGGTCACTGATTAGCAGACCGTGGTCAGGATCCGGACCCACCTGCAGGCTAATCCGGACCCAACTTGATTTAAAAACATTTATAAATTACCACATGTTTTCCGATGGCAGTGTCTATCTTAATTTGCGCCGCTTCTCCTGTTAATATGGTGAAGCCCTCTGCAGCGTCCAGCACCAGGCTGCATATGATCTAAATGATCCAATGAGCTGCTGTCAGTCTGGGTTGTTGCTGCTGCTACTTTTAGACACAGTAGGCAAACCTGTGGCAAGCCGGGCGATGGGAAAGAAGGAGAAGATGATGAGAAGAAGATTCAACGGGGCCAAGCTCAATTCGTGGCAGTGGCAGGGTTGTGACAGTTCCAGTGGCTCGATGTGACAGTTCCGGTAACTCGTAGGCCTGACACGGCTTTAGTACTGGCTGGCACTGCGTATTACTGGGAGCAGCCACTCGACTGACAGTCTGCCACATCAGCTCCACGTTCACAGACACTGTTTCGGCTGCTGCAGAAGCCGTTTTTCTGCAAATAACTTATTTATAGAACCTCTAAGTAGATTGTTGTTTTAATGTTGTGATGTTATTACTTAAAAACTGTTTTAAAACTTTTATAAAGTCACATTTACTTTGTGGAACGAAGTAGTTTATCTGCCAATACCACAGCCATGCAGCGGCCACTTTAGATAGAGTTAAGGAGGAGGATACTGATAAGTATACCTAAATAATT
>NW_015151352.1:96296-97877 GCF_000732505.1 Cyprinodon variegatus
ATAATTTATTCTCATCTCCCATCTGACACCCTCATGGCCAGGTGCTTTCAGAATGGCAATGTATGTCATATTAACTAAGAATTCTGTGTAATACACCAGCAGTGGGTGTAATGCCTCTTTCCTTACAGCATTGAATACATAGAAAGCACTATCTAGGCCATTGCTTTCAAAGTAAATGCAGTCACTTCATTAAAGGTTCCACACGTGTTGATAAGCAATAACATCAAGGTTTTAAAATAGTATTTTAGTTAGAAGCAGCCAAGGACACCTAGTGGCAGAAAGTGGCAGTGCCACCGGCCACTTATTGGCGGATGAACTATGTGGCTCTATGACAATTTTAATGCAGTTTAATAAGCAATCACATCACAATATTATCTGCTTAGAGGTACTTTAGCTACTATAAATAAAGTATTAACCAAAAGATGGCAAGGAAAAACTAAAAAACTAAATAAAAAAATAAGTTATTTGCTGATAAACATCAAGAAAAAAAAAAAAAAAATTATTGAACAAATAATTTATTGTTATTTGGCAGCCTACTGGCAGAAAAGTCGGACTGTCATCACATTGGCAGCATAGTGGCCGCTGCCAATATGCTGCCACTATGATGGCTGCGTAGTGGCCAGTGCCGGCAGAAACTGCCACAGGAGTGGCTGCGTAGTGGCCGGTACAGGCAGAGACTGCCACTGGAGTGGCTCGTAGTGGCCGATGCCGGCAGAGACTGCCACCAGAGTGGCAGCGTAAAGGCCGGTGCCGGCAGAGGGCACTTATTAGCAAATAAACTACTTCGTTCTATCAAGTAAATGTGACTTTATAAAAGTTTTAATACAGTTTAATACAGCAACAACATCACAACATTTAAAAAACAATCTACTTAGAGATACTATAAATAAGTTATTTGCCGAAATGTTTCGACTGCTTCTGCAGCAGCCGAAACAATGACCATAAACGTGGAGCTGATGTGACAGACTGTCAGTCTAGTGGCTGCTGCCAGTAATAGGCCAAGCCAGCCAGTACTAAAGCCTTGTCAGGCCGACAAGCCACGGGAACTGTCACCGGAACTGTCAGATCGAGCCACCGGAACTGTCACAACACTGCCACTGCCACGAATTGAGCTTGCCATCTCTCAAAAGGGAGTAGAGAAAGTGTGGCCTGCTGGAAGTACTGCTGTGAACTGGTAAAAGAAAAGTGAAATGGCATGCTCAAAGATGACCCTGCACATTATGTTTGGCTCAACCTGCTGCTATGAAGCAGTGTAATTCCAGCAACCTTTGGTAGATATCCCTGTTACAGAGATAGATTAATCACATCTAAAATGGAGGAGAAGATCAAAGGGAATACCTCCTTAAATAACCTAAATAATGAAGACAATAGTTTTGCTTTCTGTAAAAGTTTAAAAACAATCCACTGGACTTGGTTTTCAAGGTTTGAAGACGTTTCGCTTCCCCTCCAGGAAGCTTTCTCAATTCAAATGTCAATTCAAATTCACCAGAGAGGACTACCTTTTCTGGACTGTTTGGTGAGCATGGAAGGAGATGGAAGCCTAAACATTGAAGTGTATAGGAAACCTACTCACACAGACCA
>NW_015151352.1:99680-100842 GCF_000732505.1 Cyprinodon variegatus
TATATAGATATATATACATATAAATGGCATATACAGATCAGGATTAAAAATGTCTCCGGACGTTAACTGTTTTTTTATTCGGTTCCCCCTGCTCTATGGGCTCCATGCATGCATCTACGCTGGTCGCTGTTGCTGGTTCATCACCGGCGGACACTCCTCTTCCCCTCGGAACTATCACGCGCAGACCGTCATTTCACTCGGATGTATTTTTGTGCCGGACCTTTACTTCCGGTAAATCAGATAGTCGTAAAGGTGAAAGTGGCAGTTTTACTTTTTTAACTTTTTGGTTCTTGCTTGTGTTTTGAGCACGGATCATGGCTTCTGGGCAGAAAGCAGGAAGCCATTTAAAACCAGAAGGGTGCTTTTAATCAGCTGGTCGAGGGTAGATGAGCTAAGCGGTTAGCTAACAGGTTCCCATCAGAAGCAGAAGGACTGAGCCCCTCCATGCCGGCACAGTGCTTCACCTGGACTTTTTAATGGGAGGCGGCTTCCCTGGGTGGACTGTACCCCAGGGGCGAGAGCTGAGCGAGAGGCGCTGTCTGCTGGGCTCCCATGGAGTCTTTGGCCGGCTACGTTTACAAGGCGGCCAGCGAGGGTCGGGTCCTGACGCTGGCCGCGCTGCTGCTCAACCACTCCGAGGCGGAGAGCCGCTACCTGCTGAGCTACGTCACCCAGGTGGCCGGTCAGAGATCCACTCCGCTGATCATCGCTGCGCGGAACGGACACGACAAGGTGGTGCGTCTGCTGCTGGACCATTACAGGGTGGACACGGAGCAGACGGGGACGGTCCGCTTCGATGGGTAGGTTCCACGCTCAGTGGGTAGGTTCCACTCATAGTGGGTAGGTTCCTCTCAGTGGGTAGGTTCCACGCTTAGTGCTTAGGTTCCACGCTTAGTGGGTAGGTTCCACGCTCAGTGGGTAGGTTCCACGCTCACTTGGTAGGTTCCACTCATGGTGGGTAGGTTCCACTCATAGTGGGTAGGTTCCACTCAAGTGGGTAGGTTCCACGCTTAGTGCTTAGGTTCCACGCTTAGTGGGTAGGTTCCACACTCAGTGGGTAGGTTCCACGCTCAGTGGGTAGGTTCCACTCATAGTGGGTAGGTTCCACGCTCAGTGGGTAGGTTCCACTCATAGTTGGTAGGTTCCACGCTCAGTGGGTAGG
>NW_015151352.1:104850-111023 GCF_000732505.1 Cyprinodon variegatus
GGAGTGTTCTTTGACAAACATGGATGCCTCCAGTAAAGCACATTTACAGGAAAATTACTCTGAATTAAAAACACTGATCATTTATTAAACAGTTTGGAATAATTTCATATTTAAAGTTCTTTCAGAAGTTTGTTTTCTGAATAAGTTTCTCCTTTAAATAAGGCAGAAACTTAGCTGCATTCTAGACGGGTTGATGGGAATTAAGATCTAAAGATTGGACTGAATGTAAATTCCAGCTGTGGAGCGAATCTGTTCTTTCTAAGCAGTTAAAGATCCTCCTCTGTCTGATGCAGTTAACCAGCAGCTAACCAGCAGCTAACCAGCAGCTGAGGTGTTGGCCTATATCGACTCTCAGGACTGATACTATGGGTTCAATAGGCCACCATTGAAACCAAGGGTTGCTACCCTGGGTGCTGAAACTCACCAGTCAGGTCCGGCTGTTCACACCCACTCACTACTGTCACAGCAGCCATAGAGTTCGTCTTTTATTACGTAACTGAATCACGTTGAGCCTGTTTGCCGGGCGGAGCCTCTGCCTCACTAAAACGGGTTTGGAAACATCAGACTTTGCCCTCTCACTTTGCTGTCCTTCTAGTGAGACTGTGAGGAAAGTGGCATCTTAAAAAAAAAAAAAAAAGTGTTTTCCTCTGGATTAAAAGGCAGAGGCACGTTGTATGAGGTTTTTTAAAATGCTTACACCAGTAGCTCAATCTGGTTACATGCAAAGTATGCCTGAAAGGTAACCATGTCCTGCTGGACTATTATTTGTTATTTTAGGTTTCTATAGTTAGTTTCTGCTTTATCAGTGGCTGGTCCATTCACAGAGCAGGAGAAGTGTCCCACTGTTAGCTGCTGGCCAGCAGGGCAACCAAAAGCACAGACATAGCTTATGGATCACACATGTCTGCATGTTGAATTAAACCTTTCCATTAAACCATCCATAGCTTTATATCAGAACCCGATACTGGATCTGATCTTGGGGGTATGAAGAGCAGAAGAAATGAAAGAAAAAGAAAACCAGGTGGTGAAATCTGGGTAAAGAAGAAAACTTTTTCCTGCCGTTTAATGGCTTTTAGTAAATGATCACTTCTGTATTACATATGAAAATCCCTGATGGGTTTTCTCTGGTAGGTTTCTCATAGTGAGTTGACTTTTCAGTGGAAGCAGTTCTTCATTATATCTATTAGCAGGACTTTCTTCTAGTTTCTTATGGATGAAATGGAAAGAAACCCTTTCTTCCAGTTTTCTACACTTGTCCAGAAGAAACTCTGTACTGCTGGGCGTTAATTAGGGCAGGATCGTTAACTGCATTTGGAATATAATCCTAATCTTTCCTGGAGCTAAACTTTCCTATCAAGGCTGCACTACGCTTCCTGCCCAGTCCAGAAAAAAGATTGTCTCCCTGCAAAGGAATTTACCGCAAAGGAATTTACCAACAAAAACTGTAAAGAATATGTGGTTCTTTGATGGTCGTTTGAAGCCAAATTTAGATTGAATGATTATTTAATTTATTTCCACTTCCCTACTTAAAAAAAAAAAACTCTTCTCAAAGAGAAAGATTGAAATCTGACCCAAAGAGACTAATGTCCATCTGTCCTGGTTTACCTTCTGCCTTTGATTTAAATAAGAAATGGTGTTTAATTGTTCACAGAGGAAAGTTTGATCTGCTGCTTAATCACAAGTTCTAACAACGATGGCTGTAAATCTGATCTGTTCTCTCCTTTGTGTCCCAGCTACATCATCGACGGGGCCACGGCTCTGTGGTGTGCCGCTGGAGCGGGACACTTTGAGGTGGTGCACCTGCTGGTTACCCACGGTGCTAACGTCAACCACACCACCATCACCAACTCCACCCCCCTCCGGGCCGCTTGCTTCGACGGCCGCCTGGACATCGTCCGTTACCTGGTGGAGCACAACGCCAACATCAGCATCACCAACAAGTTCAACAACACCTGCCTGATGATCGCCGCCTACAGGGGCCACGTGGACGTGGTCCGGTTCCTGCTGGCCCAGGGGGCTGACGTCAACGCCAAGGCTCACTGCGGGGCCACGGCCCTGCACTTCGCAGCAGAGGCGGGCCACCTGGAAATCGTGAAGGAGTTGATGAACTCCAAGGCTGCCATGGCGACGAACGGACACGGCATGACGCCGCTAAAGGTGGCAGCGGAGGGCTGTAAGGCCGATGTGGTGGAGCTGTTGATGGCTCACGTTGACTGTGACCCTCACAGCCGCATCGAGGCCTTGGAACTGCTGGGAGCCTCTTTTGCCAACGACAGGGAGAACTATAACATACAAAAAACATATCAGTACCTCCATATGGCCATGACGGAGCGCTACCGAGACCCCGACAACCTCATCCTTAAAGACCTGCTGCCCCCCATCGAGGCTTACGGAGGACGCAGCGAGTGTCGGACGCTCCAGCAGCTGGAAGCTATCCGGGTGGACAGGGACGCCCTGCACATGGAGGGCCTCATGATTCGGGAGCGCATCATGGGCTCTGACAACATCGACCTGTCTCATCCCATCATTTATCGAGGGGCCGTCTGCGCCGACAACATGGAGTTCGAGCAGTGCATCAAGCTGTGGCTGCACGCTCTTCGCCTCCGGCAGAAAGGGAACCGCAACACGCACAAAGATCTGCTGCGCTTCGCCCAGGTCTTCTCCCAGATGGTCCACCTGAAGGAGGCGGTGCTGGCCTCGGCAGTGGAGCAGGTCCTGAGCTGCAGCGTCCTGGAGATCCAGCGCAGCATGGCTCGGGTCGATGCGGCGGCAGAGTCCGAGCTGTCGCAGACCATGGACAACTACGAGTCCAACATCTTCACCTTCCTCTACCTGGCCTGCATCTCCACCAAGACCAACTGCAGCGATGAGGAGCGTGCCAGGATCAACAAGCACATCTACGACCTGATCCAGCTGGATCCGCGGACGCGCGAAGGCTCCTCTCTGCTCCACCTGGCCATCAGCTCCAGCACGCCCGTCGACGACTTCCACACCAACGACGTCTGCAGCTTCCCCAACGCTAAGGTGACAAAGCTGCTGCTGGACTGCGGGGCTCAGGTCAACGCCGTGGACCACGAAGGCAACACCCCCCTCCATGTGATCGTCCAGTACAACCGACCCATCAGTGACTTCCTCACACTACACGCCATCATCATCAACCTGGTGGAGGCCGGTGCCCACACCGACATGACCAACAAGCAAAAGAAGACGCCGCTGGACAAGAGCACCACGGGCGTGTCGGAGATCCTGCTGAAGACCCAGATGAAGATGAGCCTGAAGTGCCTGGCGGCGCGCGCCGTCCGACAGCACCAGATCACCTACCGCAACCAGATCCCCAAAACGCTGGAGGAGTTCGTGGAGTTCCACTGAACCGGAGCCGAGAGCCAAACCTTCTGGTGCTTTTAAAGAATCCGGTGCTTCGCCGGGAACCTTTTTTAACATTTGGACTTTCGTACAAATAATTTCTTATTAAATGTTATTTTTTCAGACTAACCAAGCAAAGAGCTGCTGCCATGTTGGAAATAACGGTCACAGCCGCGGTCTGGTGGCGTGGCCTTGGCGCTCGGTCATGTCTGCCACCTTAGTGTGATCCTGAAGGGACCGAAATGAACGAGTGCCTGTGAAGAAGAGCTGATTAGCCTGTTTTCATCTCATGCATCTTTTAGCATTAATACAGTTTTATTGGATTTATTTAAAGAATTTAAAGAGGCTGTAAAGATAAAACAGATTGCAGATGGTGATGCTGCACGGTCAAACCACTGGGCCAAGTTGACCTGATTTATATTTAAGTTGAAATTTGCTTTCTGGTTTTCCGTTTCTGCGACTCTGCAGTGTGTCGAACAGCAGCAGGTGTCAGAGCGAGGCGAGCGGCGATCCAACTGCTCAACGCTAGTCCTCCCATGTTCCAGTTCTGGCTGGGTGTGGAGAACCTGTCCAGCTGCTGGACCTGACCTCCTGACCTCAGGATAACCCTGCTCATGCTGCTTAAGGCGTGTAGGAAGACCCTGTCACTGATGTGACTCGGTTCTGGAACACTTCCGCTCTCTGGTGGCCGGTTTGCAAACTGAATCATTCTGCAAGTTTTTGTTCCCGTTTTTATTTTCTTTTTGTCTGTTGGGAATCATTGCATGAGAATTATGTTTGTATTGATTTTCCTTCAGCGGTTTATAAATTGGTTACGTTGGTAAATTATCAATAAAAAGCCAGTTTAAGCCTGACTGTCAGTGGGACCCAGTGGCGTTTGTTCTGGTTTCTGGTTCATTTCTGGTCTAATCTTTACTTTTAGAAAAAGGGAACACAAACAGCTGAATGTTGTTTTAAAAGTTGGTGATTTAAAGAACAAACCCTGAGCTTCTGGTGAGGAAGGCTGTCCCTGGAGGGAGAGGAGCTGTAGGAATTCTGGATCCATGCTGCCTTTAAGAAAATATCCGAGCCGTTTTTATATAGCTGCCCTGGCAATGAACTGGTCAGAGGTTTTACAGCCAATGAATTCAGTGCTAAAAAACTCTTGAAATGTTCAAAACAGCCACCTCCTGTTTTCCTTTGTCGGCACAGTGAGGTCATTTAAATCCCAGATTTGCAGACTGGTTTGTTTAAACTCTGGGGGAAAAAAATTAAAATCATAAGTATTCATGTTTATTACTCCAGTATAAATCTTTCTTTAGTTTTTACAGTAGGCTGAGAGGAAAGTGGTATGAGAGAGAGGAGAGACATGTGTCTAAGGACCACAGGTCAGATTCGAACCCGGGTTGGCCTCATCGAGAGTCAAGGCCTCCATACATGAGTCGTGCGTGCTATCCGCTGCGCCACCTGCACGCCCCAGTATTGATCTGATTGATTCAAAACACTTTTGTAGAAGTTAGAGGATCAAGTTCAACTTATTACTCCAGTAAAAGTGTAAAAATGCCATTTTAAAACTATTTAAAGTATAAAAGTAATGCAGAAAAAAACGTTAAGACCAGAAGCTTCACTGCTCTATCCTATTAAAGGAAAAATGTTCTACCATTCTGGATGATAACTTCCTTAGGCTTTATTTTCTTAGTTTTATAACTAATGGTAACAGCTTCACATTTAACTTCGCATCATCTGGAAAAACGTATCTATTTTGGTATGGGGTGAGCAACAAGTTGGGGCAGCACCGTGTCCAACCACAGAGAAATTAATTGTCTTGAAGAAACGGATTATTTTGATGGTTTTCATTTTGTTTATAAATCCAACAGGCCACAATGAAAATGAGCTTAAAGGAAACAAAACTAACGAGTCCGTGCTTAAAATGTAAGGAGTAGAAAAAAAAATGACTCCTGTAAAGTGTAAATAGCAAACATTTCTACTAAAGTAAGATGACAGTGTATTTGTATTTCTTTTTTGGCACCTCTTAAACTATTGAAGGTTTAAGATGAAGGTGTAACTGCTTGTTCTGTTTAAAGGTCCACTTTTTGTGGGACTGACCAAAGATAATCCTGCTGAGTTCTGGTCTTCCCTGCTTTGTCTTCAGTTGTTTCTCTCCATGCACCCTTTGCTACTGTGAGGTATTATTCCCAGGAGGATGGGAATAATTCCTCAGGTGCTTCAGAAGCAGCAGCTGCTGGAGTTGAAAAAATTGAACTTAAGCTGCTGGACGCGCCACATCAACCAATCAGAGAAGCTAATCTGGGAGCTAGCAGGGAGTCAGACACAGCACTGCTGATCCAGAGCGCTATGATCACTCCTCTGAAACAGTTTATTAATGGCTAAATTAACAGTTTGGATTATGTATGTGAAAAACGCCACCAACAGTAGGAGAAAACCCCCAAGAGGTGAGCGGGCCTGAGGCAGCTGCTGCTGGGGATTCCCAGTGACAGCGCACCGCCGGTATGTGGGGGTCTGAGCGGCTCCCACAGAGAAATAATCTTTGAAGGCAGGATGGTAATCTGGATGAACTGACTGCACAGACCATGTTTTCAGGAGGACTTTCTCACTTCAACATAGATTCAAACTACTTTTTAACCACTGATCACAGCAAATATAGCTGCCATTGTTCCAGGCAAAGAAAGGATAGGGTAGCTCCGCCCAACGCGCATCAGACCCACTTTACTACTGCGCAGCTAGAGCAGCAAAGATTCTTCAGCTGCGCGTCAGAACTAAACTTGAACAAGCATCAAAAATGAAGCAGCACGCACGTTTTTGCTGCTCCT
>NW_015151352.1:113005-114493 GCF_000732505.1 Cyprinodon variegatus
AGCTTCATCTGGTCTGTTCCTGTTTGGCTGTGACTCCATCCTGGAGAGAAATATCAGCTGTGCTGCTGCCATCAACACCTTTGTTTATAGATGTTGGAAAGCCTAGAACAAATAATGGATGTCTATTCTATTTACATTATTTGTGAACATTAATTATGTTTTTGATTATAATCCTTTGGCTAAAAGGCCATCAGAACGCTGATAATATTAAGTGTGTCTCAAAAAAACCTAGAACAAATAATGGATGTCTATTCTATTAACATTTCTCTATCTGTAGAATGGGTCTGTTCTATGTATTGTCTTCTCCATTCAGAGGTCCGCCTGCCTGTCTTTGCCTAGGGCCCCAAAATTCCTAAATCCGCCCCTGGGTGCAGGCTGCTGCCTCATTATTCCTCCTGCTGATGAGGACTTGATTGTGAACATCTATCCCTCGCCCAACCCCCATGCTCTAATGCTACCATCTAGTGGATAACCAGAAGATTGCACAACAAATAGTCAGTCTCCTTGAACCTCAGTCGGCACATGCAAATGTATATTTTTAGATTATCTTTTTTATAAATTCCAAATTACAAACATGATATCTTATCCCTGTTGTGCCTGACACATACTAACATATTTTTACTGTTTAGGAACTCCAGTTACAATGATTAAGAAACAACTATACTCATGTAGACCCCCTGAAAGGCCTCTCCCTCCAATGCCCCCAGAATAAAAAAATCTAGCTCTGCCACTGGTTGTTAAGCTAATATTAAGCATACATTATTTAAATGTTTAAATAATGTTATATGTTGCCTCTCTACAGTAGTTTTCAGTCCACAGGTTTTCCTCACCCTGTCTATCATTTTGATCACTTTAAGCAAATAAAATTAATAATTTCCTCTATTAGTTAGAAACTACTTTGAAATGTTTTTTTTTTTTAAACTTAACTGACTGAAGTGTTGTTAGTGACAATGACAACAAAGAGGGCGCATGCAAGTGCTTTGGAGACCGAGTTACAAGGCCAGCGAAAATATGTGATCATCAATTAACCAACTTCACTATAGAGTCCCTGCTCTATACAGTGACCGAGGGATTTAGGGGTTAAGGTACTAATGTGTAGTTACCAAGGAAACCAAAGAGGAACTAATAAGGAACTAACTGGTAGTTAACCAGTAATTATAAGGGGACTACTGGTTAGTTACCACAAAATTAGAGTAGAAAGACATAATTTAAATTCTATTCAGTTTATTTCTATAGCTCCAATTCACATCATGTCATCTCAGGTCACTTTACAGTTCAACAGATCATCCAGTCAGATTGATTCAAAGTTTTCTATCTAAGGAAAACCAGCTGATTACATCGACTCATTGACTCTTCAGCAATCCCTCACACTAAGCATGCTTGTAGCGACAGTGGAGAGGAAAAACTCCCTTTGAACAGGAAGAAACCTCCAGCGGAATAAGAAAAACAGAGTTTACCATAACCTCAGATATTTATCCACCCAACCCA
>NW_015151352.1:115436-118949 GCF_000732505.1 Cyprinodon variegatus
CAAGTCTGCTCTGATGCATGCTCGATAAAGAGGGCGGGGCGAGAACAACATCTGGGGATTTGATGCGTTCTCGATCTGGCGTTCTTGAGAATTGGAACAATACTCGGGCTGAGGCTGATGACGTGTCACGAGTACACGAGCACACGAGAACGCTCAAGAACGCATATTGAGAAACGGCCTAGGACTTTGTTGATAAAGCATCATATTAAATAGTTGCAAAGAACTCTTCATTACCTAATCAGTACCTGACAATTATCTAATGCATCCTTCAGTAAAGTGAAACTACACATTAGTTCCTGTTTGTTTACTTTGTGTTTCCCGAGCAGTAGTCTGATAATAAGGCTCGGCTGGGTGTTCCCCGTTAAGTAATAGTTAACTAGAAAACATTTTTTTATCAGAAGGTGGTGCAGATTTTATGAGGCACAAGGGTTTCTCACAAATGTGTCACAGTTCTGATTCTGTTATGTTTTATTTTCAGTATTCAGTTTTACTTTGCTCCATGTTTTCCAGTTGTAGTGGTTTTATTCTGATTTTGTTGTGTTTTCTGGTTATTTTCAGTTTTTCGTTTGTTGCCCTCTGCTCCCCTACAGTGTTCTTCTTTTTCCCTAGCTCCTTTCCTGTTCTGCTATGTTCTCACCTGCTCCCAATCTGCTCGTTTGTCCTCTCTTTGTTTCAGTCTCCTATAAATACACTCCTTGTACAGTTCCCCAGTGCTGGTTCCTCGTCTAACTTCCTCCAACTCCGCCTCTCTGAGTCTTCCTCCTCGTGATTGTTGTCCCCCTTGATGTCTCCATGGTTTCTGTTTTCTTTGGACTTTTTTTTTATGTTAGATTTTTGAATTCCTGCCTCAGTTGTTTGTTTACTCTTCATTAAATCACCAAGAAACTCACCTCTGCCTCCCTGCCTCTGCATTTGGGTCCTCAAACCTCAACCAAATCTTGACAAAATGTAGTGGCTGTTCACCACCCAAATCAGGATTCCTGTATAACTACTATAATAAATTAGCGTTAATCCTTCTTTTATTTAGAATAGAGCTTAAGCAGGCTCAGCATACTCATTCTTTTTATGTATTTATGAGCTATTAATGACTTATTATTAAGATAATTTTTGGACTTTATACAAACCTTATAGGGTGAAAACATCGATCAGATCTTTTATTTTCAGCGGGATTCTTTGGTGAGTCTCTGCTGTCATTCAGTCAGGTGTTGGTTGGCTGTAATAAATCTCCCTGAGGCATACCCGGACAGGCCATAAGGAGATTCGGGAGCATTCCCGAAGCGCCGGCCTGAGATTGGCCTGCTGGCACATGTCTTCAGAGATAGGGAATCACAGGAGAGACACAGACAGCAGAGGGTGGAGGAAGGGGTGCCGGCTGCTGCTGTGTTGAGGGTAGGTAGCAAGCAAAGGACTCGGTCTACGAACGTAGTAAAAGGAAGGGGGAAGGAGGCGCAGAGATGGAGAGAGACAAAACAAGAAAGACGCTGGAGGAGGAGGACGCAGCCAAATGCAGAAAAGTAACATATTTATTCAGCCCAGTCAAAAGTATTGATGATTGTCCAAAAGTGGAATGTACAATAACTGGAATAAAGACTATTTTACTTAATCTTTTAATTTGAGCTTTTAATTCTTATCAATGTATTTTATTGTTTCACCAATAAAAAGAACAGAATAATTATGTTGCCTGGAAATTAGTAAGGAATTGAAATAAATACTAAATAAAATCATATTATAAACCTGTATTTATCAAACTGGAGCTTCTCAGAGTAACTCTCTTATAATCACATTTAAACTTGATGAATTGGGAACAAAATGCAGAGCAAAAATTACAGTCAGACTGACTTCATTAGTGTTGCTTTGTTTTCATCCAGACCCCTGAGCTGCTGTGCTGAGCTCCTATAGCTCAGAGTGGAAACCAGCTGTTCCCAGGCTGCTCTCTACATCCAGTCTGTTCATCTGCTTGGTTTGGATGATGGTCTCAGCTGAAGGTGAACTCAATATATAATAAAAAATTACTTTTTGGTTGATAAAAGCTTGTTAAATTTTTTAGTTGGGTCCTCAGAAAACACAACAGATCCCAGCCAGATTTTATTCTACTATCTAAGAAATCAATGATGAAATAAGGGTGGCCTGGTTCCATGACCGACTGCTGGCCCGAATTATCTCCCAGTCCGGCCCTGCCCCGAGGTGGGTTGATAAAGTAGCACTACAACCAGTCTGCAGAACAAATACATGAAATAGAGATGACTTGTTGTCTCCACATCTCCCACCTCTGTTATGAGGCATAGCTGTATACTGCAATGTATTATGACTAAAATAATTACAGTTACTTAAAGCAGAAGTTTACAATAACACATTGTAAAATTACAGGATGGTTTTGTTTTTTCTTGGTTCTGACTGTAAACGAGACATAGACAGCAAAGTTCTTGTAGCATAGATAACAATGAGGTTATGTCACATATTCTAGTGCGAGCCTAACGACATCTTAGGAGGGGTAACCATTTGTTTAGCAATCACAAGGTCCACAGTAATCTCAGTAGATTTTACACGTAGTTTGAGTCATAATGATTTATGAATACAGAAAAAACTTTCTCCCAAAACGCAATGGCAGATATTCCCAAAGATTTGGTCTAATCTGCAGGAGAAACGGCGCCAGCGTCGGTAAAAGGGTTATTTTTAAAGCCAAAAGTAGATTCTCTCTTAGTATTAATTTCTTTAAAACCTTTATTCTGCATAATAAAGGGGGGGGGGGGGGTTATGGGCTGTGATTTTTATTGATTTATTAAAAAAAAAATAAAAAGCACCAGGCCGGAAAGAGGCTACAGCTAACCAAGGCTAACCTTTAGGCCAGGCATCCCCAGAGTCGGCCCTCAGGGGGCCTCTGCCCAGCAGGTCTTACAGGTTTTCCTGCTCCAGCACAGCTGATTTCCATTAATAGTTCATTAACAGGCTTTTGCTGAACTGCAGTCATCAGAATCAGCTGTGCTAAAGCAGAGAAACCTCTAAAACCTGCAGGACAGTGGCCCTCCATGACTGACTTTGGTGATGCCTGCTTTAGGCTATCTATAGCTATAGCCCAGAGCGGTGATATGGAGCGACCGGGCATTTCAGGAAAAAAGCGTGCCGGATAGTGAGAGAGAGCTAGGACCTTAGAATAACCCATCTGCCTGTCGTAGAAACAGGGAATCACTGTAAGAAATAGACAATTTCTGTGGAGTAGGGACCTGCTGTGGTAGCCTGTAGCTAAGGGCGCCTGTGCTGCAGAGATCCTGATGGCTGCAGCTTGGGTTATAAAAATGTGTGTTTTAATAAGAGACTCGAATAGAGATGAAGTTGGAGAACTAAGGTTGAACGTTTCATTTCCACTTTAAATTATAAATGTGTTGAGATCACATCAGCTTTAATTCTGCACAGCTGCATTGTTACGTGCCCTCGGGTGTTTTTGGTGATTTGCATAGGTACGGTATTTAGAGGCGACATACAGGTCAGACTGGAATACATTCCAGCTAATTGGAA
>NW_015151352.1:119804-122299 GCF_000732505.1 Cyprinodon variegatus
CTTCATATTTAAAGTACTTTCAGAAGTTTGTATTCTGAATATGAGCGGACCTTTCCTTTAAATCACTTTGTCTTCCTGTTCCATGGTGTCTCCTCCTGCCCACTGTCAGCCACCACAGAAGAATTATTATCTCCCTTCTTTAGTAAACCTTCTTCTGTGGCGACTCTAAACAGTACGAGGGGCGTTCAATAAGTAACGCCACTGATCAACTTCCACATGTTTGATCTAGTTGCATGTGCAAGTATTTATATCTCTATAGATTAAGTGGACAATTACAGCTCTGACCTAATCAGCTGTTTGAACTGAGTGCGGTCTGAAGTGGAGCTTGTTGAGTGTGCAGCAGTGATAAAGTTTTGGTATTTGAAAGGATGCACACCACAGGAGACGTTTGATGAGATGAAAGTATCTTAAGGTGATGATGCCCCATCGTAGGGCCTTCAGTGGCCATACAGAGACCGTTGTGCTTGGATTACATTCACCAGAGTTGGAGAATTACAAAACTTTTTATCATGTAATGTTGTGGAGTGTCTAATTTCAATTCTTATTTTCCCTTGTGAAAAAGAGGCGGGCCTTGATGAGAATAGAGGCATTAGAGCAAAGAATGATCAAGGCCAGGTGACGCATCTGCTGGAACCTGTTTTTACTGGCTGCAGTTTGATAAGAGACAAACACGACAAACAGGATACAAGAACATTGTTCTTCTATCACGTGGCATCACAAACAAAAACAACATGGATATAACCTGATCCGCTCTTCAGACAGTAGCGCTATGATAACTCAGACTCTCAGCCTTTGCCCAGTATGCAGATGCTCAGCTGAAGCAAAACACTGTCAGCTGCTTCTTAAAGGTGTGGAACGTTTATTTCTGCAGCTCATTTCAGCAAGCAGTCAGTCAAAAAGCTTCATGTCTGTAGCTTTGAAGTCTGCTCTTTAAAGCACTGTACTGCATGTTTCAAACGTTTCCAAGCTTAGTCACTCCTGATTCTATTGTTAGTGCATTAACAGGCTTTCCTGAACAGCCATCATCTCAAACAGGTGTGTTTTAGCAGAAGAACATATGAAACGTGCAGGAGGGCATGCAGGCTGAAAAACGCTCCTTCAGAGGATTAAAAACATGAACCTGTTGCAAAGGTGTGATGAATAAAAAGTTGGATTATAGACTGGAATTAATAATGATTCTGTTTGAACCATCAGTCCAAGGCCACTCATAGAAAAAGGGTTTTTAAACATGATTTGAAAGAACTCAAAGGGAATTCTGCTTTTCCATGTTTGCTTGTGATTCTGAGGTTTACTTCAGCCATAAATCCTGATTAGTCTGAAGACTTGAAACCACAACAGCATCCTAGAGAGAAATATCAGCTGTGCTGCTGCCATCAACTCCTTTGTTTCTAGATGTTGGAGCTTGGCCTGTTTTTCAGTGTAGTCCTGTTTCTCTGACTGTGACTAACTGGATGTACCCTCTTCATCCTCTGACATGGGAGCTGGCCCAGAGCACGTCTGCCTGGCTGTGTGTTTCCTGGATGGGGCCGCCTGTGGAGCTGGTTGACAGTTGTCTTTTTTATCTATGCTTCTTTTTCTATGTCTGCTTCTGTCTCCTTGAACCCCAGTCAGCCTCAGCAGATGACACACTTAGCCTGGTTTAGTTGCAAAGGTATTAGCAGCCTATTCTAATATGACTGACAGGTGTAGCAGAAAGGTATTTAACCTGTAACAACACAGCAGGTTCTTGTCCACCTTTTAAAAACCTCTTTTTTGTGGGTCTGATCCTCGTTCACACAGTGAGATATTTTCGTATGGACTTCATCCACTCTGTCAAAACCAATAGCTGACAAAATTTAATTTAATTTTACTAGTTTAGCCACAATATGTTATTTTCACTTATGCAGAGGTGTCAAAAGTATCAAAGTTTATACTCCAGTAGAGTATAAATCCTACTGTTTCAAAACACTTTTGTAGAAGTTAGGGGATCAACTTCAGCTTATTACCCCAGTAAAAGTATAAAAATACCATTTTACAACTATTTAAAGTATAAAAGTAATGCAGGAAAAATAGCTAAGGCCAGAAGCTTTACTGCTCTAACCTATTAAAGGAAAATTTTTCTACTATTCTGGACGATAACTTCCTTAGACTTCATTTTCTTAGTTTTATGGTAACAGTGTCACATTTAACTTTGCATCATCTTGAAAAACAATTTATTGTGGTGAGCAACAAGTTGGGGCAGCACCGAGTCCAACCACAAATAAATTAATTGTCTGGATGAAACTAATTATTTTTGAAGCTTTTTATTTCTTAAAATACCAGCAGGCCAGAATGAAAATGAGCTGAAATGGAAAAAAAATAATGAGTCTATTTTTAAAATGGAAGAGGAGAAGGAAAAAGCTGTCTAAGTAATAGATACTACTTAATTCAATTCAATTCAATTCAATTCAGTTTATTTATATAGCGCCAAATTCACAACACATGTCATCTCAAGGCACTTTACAGTTCAACCAGAT
>NW_015151352.1:123402-125210 GCF_000732505.1 Cyprinodon variegatus
ACTACAGTTTGTGGACTTCCTGATAGTAAAGAATTACAATAGTCCAGCCTTGAAGTAACAAATGCATGGACTAGTTTCTCAGTTACTTAAGGAAGGTAACAAAGTACAAATACAGTTACTTTACACCTCTGCAGTTGTATTTGTGAAGTAATGGTCACTTGTGTTGTAAAAAAAAAAAAAAAAAATCAGAATTCTTAGATTTAAAGTAAAGTTTTCTTTATTTAGAATCAAGCTAACTACCAGCAATAAGTTCCTCTCTCTACCTTCCAGTTCAGAAGCAATCCCCGCCTTATTGTTGCTGGCTAACTGCCAATAAATGTAAAGAAGAAGTGCTGTAACTTTTTTGTTGATTTTACAGTATGCTGTTTGTGGACGTCATTAAAGGCGATCGTTAAAGTGAACTCTCAAATAAAGCTCTAATAAGCACAACCCAAAATACTGCATTCATTGTACTTATTTTTCTAGCTGCAGCCGATCTACATGCTTTCTTAAAGTAATGATAACTAAATGGATTAACAGCATAACCTTGGATCCGTCCCTCAGTGGGGCGGTTTCTGTGTATTAGCAGCACAGTGGCAGGGCAATCGAGCTAAATGCATAAACAACACCAGCAGTAATGATGAATATTAATGGATTAAACAACTGAATTCAAGTTAAAAAAAAAAAATTATTAAGGACATGTTAGTATGTCTGCGACAGGGGTGGATTTAGGAAATGTGGGGCCCTAGGCAAAGACAGGCAAGGGGCCCCTCTGAATGGAGAAGACAACACATAAAACAGACCCATTATACAGATAGAGAAACGTTAATAGAATAGACATCCATTATTTGTTCTAGGTTTTTTTGAGACACACTTAATATTATCAGCGTTCTGATGGCATTTTAGCCAAAGGACTTTAATCAAAAACATAATAAGGAATAGTTGTACTAACCATACATGGAAACAGAGTTTTATGGGGCCCCCAGGAACTTGGAACTGCCTAGTATTGCCTGATGGGAAATCCTCCCCTGGTTGGAGTTTTGTAAACTGGAATTGACCTTGATAATGCAATGGAAAAATTGGAAATGATAATTGCTAAAGTTTTCCTCTCTTTATGTTAAAGAATCCTATGCCTCCACAACAGGTAGAAAATTAACCAAAAAAACAAGAAAACGATCAAAGTAGTGTAGGATCATAAAAAAAACCCAGAATATGATAGCTGAAGACATTGTGACGGCGGTGGGAAAGATGAAGGCGATCAGCGTTTCTCCAACTGTACCAACACACTTCGCAGTTTATCCACCAACACTGCAGAGGACAAAAACAAAGAGAGAAGCTGCTCTGCCTTAATTGTTTCACTGTAAAAGTTAGATCCAAAATAGCTGATTTACCAACACAACAAATGATGCAGTGAGCTGATGAAGCTAGCTGCTCCTTACCTCCAGCAGACGGCCTCTCGGAGCTTTCATAAGCCCTGCAGTCAGTAATCAGCTCTCCCAGCGATTCAGGGCAATCAGCAGGGAGAGGCTCCTGATATTTTTCCTCAAACACCTTTTTATAAATGATATTATCATCACCGCCACAGTCTGGAAGAACAAAGAGAAATTTATTGTATTTTAGCTTCTGAATGTGCTTTCAGGAAGCCAGAATCAGTAACCTTAACATCCATCATCCTTTATCTCCAGCCTTTAAGCTTAATAAGTTTGATACCAGATTTTTTTATATACCTTTGTGATCAGGGCCTAAATTGCCAAATCATCTTATGACTAAAAGTAGCTAGTGATGTCATTTTAAAGGAAAAGTCAGCTCATATTGAGAATCTAAACTTC
>NW_015151352.1:128742-130533 GCF_000732505.1 Cyprinodon variegatus
CGATCAATATGCATTTTTTTTTATCGATAAGCTTTTTTTCTATATCACCCAGCCCTACGTTTAAGGCATCATTAATGCACAATCTGCAAAGAAAAAAATACTAAAAGCATTAACATTTATATTCAGTCTTTATGTAAAATGTTAAAATTATATGCAAGATGTACTGTAATAATGACAAATCCATGTATATTACATGTTCATCATCAATTTAACACTATTGGCTCATCAGTATTATTCTGCTCCATTAACACATTAATTTTCATTCTGATGGATTTGTATAATATGTTGTATTACATGATTTATAGACTTCATAATGACTATGCAATGTGATGGGCTTATTTATTTATTTATTCCAAGTTAAAGTTAATCTACTGATGCTATGTAACAGCCAGTCTGTGTCAAAGTGATGAATTTATCTTTATTTTAAATGTCTTCAGTCCCCTTGGAAATGAGAACATCATGGTTGTTCGATGCTGTAGCGCACCGATTGTTTACATTGAGACCTGTCTAACTAGGGAGTACCAATATGGCGGCTGGTGGCTTCACTTCAACCCCGTATTTCCAACGGCCAATCCAGTGAATAAACAGAGATCAGTGGTTAAATACTGAGGGTTCATTTCTTTACTTTGTACTTGTGAATGTGTAATGATAATTTAAAAAAGCTAAAATGTGGCGCAAAGCGATTCATCACAGCTGAAGCTGGTTGTAGGAAGAGCTTTAGTTTTCTGTTCTGCATTTTTGAACGTCATGTGCAAACTCACACAGAGATTTCTGTTGTCGTAGCCAAAAGAATTTAATGGTACGATGACAGACAATGAATATGCTGCATATGTGAATAAGGAGACTGATGTCTGTGTGGGACAGATTCCAGCACTGCGCTACTTTAGGCGGCGGCATGTTGGAGAAGCTAGCTCAACTCTCATGTTTTATTTTTTTAACTCCTCTGTTTGTGGATCAGCTTTTTGTTTTGTTTTTTTGTCTTTGCATTGAATGCTGTAAAACTGGAAGGATTATTACTGATCTTTCCTTCCTTTTTGGACACTTGTTATGACCCATAACCATAGCAACCAATGCAAGTTGATTTATTTTTGGTTGTTTTTTTCATACCTGGGAGCAGCTCTTCAACATCTTGAGATGATTTCATAAAGACAAATTAATTTTTAAAGTAAAAATGATGATAGACAGCAGTAGCGAGGACCCCTTTTCAGAAGATTGTTAAACAAGTTTTCAAAAAGAGGCTCCAGGTCGAAAATGGGTTTGTTTACAAACTGTCTATGAGTTACTGCAAGACTTAATTTCCGTTCGGGATTAATTGGTTATTTTTAAATTGAACTTGATTGAATTATTATAGAGGGAAACATTCTTTATGCAGCTAAACCAAAATAAAACAAATACAATGACTGAACTTTTGACATTTTGTAAACAAACGAAGCTGAATAACAACGGCTACCAGAGAATCATGGAGGATGGACATCAATGATGGTAAACAAAAGGAATGTTCTTGATGCATGAACTGGTGCCTCCCTAAGAGGAATTTCCTTTATTGTTCCTTTAATGGCTGCAATTAACTTTTCTTTGTAGAACTAAATTCCTCGCAGTGAATATGGGGGTTTCTGAACTGGTTTTGCAAGTGCTATCTATTACCTAATCAATCACAAGTAACATGCCCACATATTAAACATTTATGTTTTTGGGTTTATTTAGAGCTCATTATTTGAAACCTTTGAAGATCGTGTCCTTAGTCAGGAACAACTGTAAACCGAAAGTGAGATGTCAAAAAGTCTGGTGCTA
>NW_015151352.1:131810-134175 GCF_000732505.1 Cyprinodon variegatus
TAAAAAACAAACATGTTTCATTGATATATCTATACAAAAATGAATATTAGGAACTATATTTATCAAACATTATACTGGGCAAGTAAAAACTGTTTCTGGGCAAATGAAATGTGAAAGTCACTTGCCCTTCAAGCAAGTGGTAAAAATTATTAACATCAACCCCTGACATCCATTATAGACTTTGCATGTGAAGCCGCTGCTTCTGCGTGTATGCGGTGTGAATGTAGCATGAGTCATAGTATTGAATGACTTGCTGGAGGCCCTAGAGCTACAGACCTGTAGATCTCACACTCCTTGCTGTAGGTGTGGTTGATGTTGCCCAGCTGCTGAGGGGAAGAGTAGCACACTGAGCTGATGTCTTTATCTTTCTCTTTGTCCTTAGCCGTCCTTTTTAGTGAGGTCTCTGTTTTGGCCAGTTCTAAGCCTCCCAGCTGACAGAAGAAGAGTGTTAGAAGTCCTAGTAGTTAGCAGCAAGTCATCCCAGTGTATTTTGGCTTCTCTACCTTCACTCTGTAGTTCTCGTCCACGAGGAACTTGCTGCTGGTGATGCCCATATGAAGCTTGCTTACTTCCTCAGACAGATGGAGCCTAAGAGGCAAAATTATCAAAGATCATTTTATTTATTTATCCGTATAAAAAAGGCATCTGTCAAACACTTCTTACCTCAGCTTTCTAACGTTAGGTAACAACTTAACAAGTTATTAATGTGCTCTTGAACACAGCTGCATTGCAGCTGCACTGCAAAAAATGGAAACCTAAATAAGTCATATTTTCTTAAAATAAGTGAATTTTTTCTTGAATGAAGGAGGTGAGACACTTTGCCAATGGAACGCTGTAAAAATGATCTAGAAATAAGTAAAGATTTCTTAAATCAAGTTTATTTACCCTTAATTTAAGTAGGTAAATAAGATGATTTGCCAATGGAGCAAGCATTTTTACTCTTAAAAAAAGATGATTATGTATTATACATTTGTAATAAGACAATGCAGTTGTTTTCTCTTGTTTTTAATGTAAATTGTCTTATTCCATTGGCAAAGTTTCTCACTTACCTCCTCAATTCAAGAACAAATGCACTTATTTTAAGAAAAATTGACTTATCTAGATTTGGATTTTTTCCACTGATGCCTGCAGTGTAACTTAAACAACGACAGAGGATTTGATGCATCGAAACCGTGGATTCTGAGAATGCTCATGAGAGTATTCCAAGAATTCCCAACCTTAGATTTCATCATTAGGATTGCATAAAATTCCTGTTCACAGCTGCAAAATGCAAAGAGTCGCAGAAATTTCACAGAATAACTGAGATTTACAACCTCTGACTCTGTTACTGATGGAGGTTCCCCTTAATTTCTCTTCAGTTAAACAGCCACAAAACTAAAATGTAGAATGGCTTCCTTCTAGACACGTTTTCAACCCTCATATAGGCTGATTAAGCAACTATTTTGGATTCATTTTTCCGTGCTAGTCTTGACCATCATGTTTCCTAAGCAACCGCTCTCCGTGTGTAAGTACAACAGATCATTTACGAGCAGACTAACCGGTAAAGTCCCTGTGCTGCATCCAGACACATGGAAGCCTTCCTGGTCCATAACAGCTCATGTTTGGAATTCAGAAAATCTCGCAGGCTTCCATTTTTGCAGTACTCCATGATGACGAGGAACTCCGGATTTGAAGCTGCAGGGAAATTCATGACTTCATGCTGTTTTAAACTGCACTAAACCTTGTGTTGAACAATACTCACTGTTCTCCCCTTGGATGCAGATGCCAAACATGCGGAGGATGTTGGGTGATTCGAACCGTTTCATGTTGTCAACCTCCTTATCGAAGATGGACTTTATCTCCCTGTAGGTGGAGAAGAAACGGTGCACATGCTGAAATTAGCTTTATTTGGAACAAATGAAGCTCAATGTAAAATCCTCCTTCTCACATATAAAGCCTGGAGATGGAAACATCGAACTTTAGCTGCTGGACGCGCCGCATCAACCAATCAGAGAAGCTGATCTGGGAGCTGGCAGGGAGGCAGACACAGCACTGCTGATGCAGAGCGCTATGATCCCCCCTCTGAAACAGTTTATAAAAGCCTAAATTAGAGGTATAGTGGAGGAATTTCGTGAATTTTTGAAAAACTTAAAAAAAAGAAAAAATGCACATGCTCAACCCTGTACCCGCTCCTGAGAGGGAACGTCTATTAGACGTGTGGGGAAAGAAGATCTGCAATTTTTCCACTATGTCAGACTCACCATCAGTAAGTGAAAATGAGGACGAGCACAAAGGAGGGCCTTACGCAAATACATCACCAGGATGATTGACAGTTAGTAGGAGCACCTATTTTGATGATCTACTCAGAAGAAGAACATCCTCCATT
>NW_015151352.1:135197-136321 GCF_000732505.1 Cyprinodon variegatus
TTTGCGTGTGCTGTGAACGTAGCATAAGGATCTCCATTAAGCATCAGCCATTGAGGCCAGAAACACTTTGAACAAAAGTGAATCTAAAATGCAGATTGTTTCTAGCTTAACTTGGCTATAAACATTTTACTCTAACCAGCCAATCAGAGGACAGAAAATGCTGATGTAGGGGCGGGGCCTCTAGCGTGAGGCAAACCTGAAATCTGATTGGTTGGAGAAAATGTTCCTCGCTAATGTTGTTAAGGTAACATCAGCAGCACTGCTGACTCTGAAGGCCCTGGGCTGATTAGATTGCCATAGCAACACACTGAGGCTGTATTCTGATTGGACAGAAAATACAGCAACTAGATAAATGTAATGAAACAGCGCAGCCAAGAGAAACACTTCAAAATTAAGAGAATGGATTGTTTGGAATAAACTAATACAGCTGGAAAGAAGAGAAAGTTTAGCTATGAATGTATGTTAGTGTTTCTGATTGATTTTAGGCCTGCAGTGAAGCCCTGAGCGCCCACCACATGTAATTAGATGATTATTAAGTTTAACTCTGCCACACACCTTGGTTTTGTATTGGTAGCTCCACTGTATTTCTTGATAGCCACCATGAAGCCACCAAATTCTCCTTTGTAGACCTTTGAGGTTGTTGTAGTCATGAATGGCTCTGTTTCTACATTCTTCAGTTCCTCTGGTTTAATTATTCGGATGTCCATGGTTAGGATTCTGGGCTTATTCACTGTGAAGACATTAAGACAGATGCTGTTTTCAGATCTTCAGATTATCAAAACAACCAGTTGCAAGAGCTTAGTTTATTTGTTCATTTGATTTTCATACTTCCCCCTTTAAAATTTCAGTCTTTTTTTATACTTTACTTCCAGGTTATGTAGGTTCAGATTAACAAATATTCAAGTTGTTTAGTTTTGTTTGAGTTTACATCTCAGTCTATTTGGATTTGATGAAAAATGGTTCAACCAGCTAAATGCTGAGCAGGTTGTTCGCTATTGTGCGACTATACCCACTTCTCCAGGGCAGGGGATTGAGGAAATTTGGGGCCCTAAGCAAAGACAGGCAGGGGGCCCTCTGAATGGAGAAGGCAGCACATAAAACAGACCCATTATCCAGATAGAGAA
>NW_015151352.1:139992-141147 GCF_000732505.1 Cyprinodon variegatus
AACAAATAAGGAATAGTTGATTTAACCATACATGGAAACAGAGTTTTATGGGGCCCCCAGGAACTTTCGGGGCCCTAGGCAGCTGCATACTATAGCCTAATGGTAAATCCCCCCCCACCCATCCCCCCAGCTCCACCGATCACTACACTACTGATAATAATAAGTTTGCATCCTTTATAAGAGGATATGGTTTATGTAAATTAGAAACTGCATATTTATTCAATCAAGGTTGAGCCACTTTCATTGGAAAAATCAATAATTGTTGGAAATTGTCATTAATAGGCTTACTGATTATTTCATGCAGTTAAAATATACGGTTCCCTTCTCATAACACTGGCCAATGAGGAACAAATGCTACAAAAATCACAGAATTTGTTGTTGATGAAGAGTGAAATAAATACTGTAAAACAAACTTGCAGGTAAATACATTTCTTCCCATGTTATGCAGAGGGAACTCATGATGTTATGACTTTATTCTTGTAATTTTACAACTTTATTCTCGTAATGTTACAACTTTATTCTCAAAATAGACAAAATAAAAAAACTCTAGCCTTAGTACTCCGCCATAGATCTTAAACCTAAAATCCAGCTAAACTGTGATATCATTGCTTCATCTTATTGATTATGGTTTTCAGCCATGTTTTTCATCTTCTTAATCTACATAATAGCTTAGATTGCTTAAGTTTCACTTGTTTAGTCAAGAGATTTTAAACTTTAATATTATTGACTTATAGCTGAATGATATTTGGTCACAAACTCTCTATTTTGTTGAATTTAGTCCATATGTGGGCTTGATTAACACCTTCATTTGTTGTTCTGTATTCACACACAATATATGAGAGTCTGAAAGTTATTTGATTAAATAACATATTTACCACACTTATCATAATTGCAATAAATATCTTTATTGCACAACAGCTACTACAGCTGAAAACCACTGATTATGGCTGAAATCTTGGTGTCACCATGAACCTTCAGAGGCTCATAAAGGCAGTTACTGAATCATCTTTTGATCACCTGAAGATCATCTCCAGGATTAAAGGACTGATGACCAGCAGGATCTAGAAAAACTCATTCATGCATTTATCTATAGTACAATTGATCACTGCAACAGAGTCTGCATAGGTTTGCCTAAAAACCCATCAGACAGCTGCA
>NW_015151352.1:143404-145373 GCF_000732505.1 Cyprinodon variegatus
GCCTGCATCCTCACTAGAACTATAGAAAGTAGATCAGACAGCTGATCCAGATGCTGCTGCCTGCATCCTCACTAGAACTATAGAAAGTAGATCAGACAGCTGATCCAGATGTCGTGCTGCTGAAATGTGCTGTATAACTCAGCTTGCTTTGCCCTGTCTTAATTAAAAAATATAAAACAGATGGAAATAGTTGTCGGGGGTCTCCAGAAATCTCTTTATATCTGGAAAGTTTTTCTAGGGACAGTAGTAACAGAATAAAACCTGGGGAAACTGGTGTTCTAACACGGATTGTAGAAATGATGCCCCATACTCACACATCTCCACGATTTTTATTACATTGGATTTGATATCTTCAAGATCTCTTTGCATGGTCTCCACGTATTCCCCGTATTCCTTCAGCACTGAGGACAGAAAAATCAAACGTGACTAAAAGTCTGATCAGGTTAAAAATTGATCAGTTTAATTAAAAATATAAACGTTTCTCATTTAATCCCAGAAGGAACACGGCCTTCCAATTTACGCCTGTTTTGTTTTGTTTTTTGGTTGCCATGACCACCTGCTGTCTGCCATGACCCAGATGACTGAGAATTTACACAAGCATCTTATTACATGATTATCGTCAACAAGCTAAAGACAGAAGGCAACAGGAGACGGTTCAATCTGCTTTTACAAAACTGTCAGCGAATTAATAATTTTCTTGATGATAAGTCTTTCTTTAGCATCTCTAAAAGTGATGAGAAAATAAATCAGATAAAATGATCGTTTAAAATGCTCTAAGTTTCAATCCCAGCCATGATATTCTCCAAATTAAACATGTATTGTTTTTTATTTTACATATAATCACTGTGTATATGAGCAAAGTCATTTGAATAATGTCTGTTTTTTCTTACTTCTCTTTAATTCTGCATCATCTTCCTTGCTGTCGACTTCATCTTCCTTCTGCCTGGATATCAGGTCAAACACCTTGAAGACTTCGTTTCCATGCTCTAACTGCAGAGCTAATGACAGGCTTGAGAAGGCATCATTGAGTCGTTCATTCACGCTGTTAAATTCATCTCCATGGCTGCTTGACTTCAGGATACGCTTCACCAAGTTTGCCGAAGTGTATTTCTCAATGAGCTCCTGAGCGGATGTGAGAGTGAATGACAGACCTCTCAGGGCGTTCTCCACCTCAGCAGAGTGATCGACTGCATCCCTCTGTTTGATTGATTTTACCAGGCCCTCCAAGGCCTTTACGCGCTTCACAACACGAGAGCAACGCTTTTTATTGGCCTTAACATTTTCCACCAGCGTGTAGATCCTTTCAGCAACTGACAGGATGGGATCCACGAAGTCCATGATCAACTGAAAATTCAGAGCACATAAAGTTTACAATACATTTTAGTTTAGCCACAATTTACAACACATATTGTCTCCAGGTGCTTGACAAACATGTCATTGAATTCAATTAAGCACAAATGTATGTGCTGGACTAGTAAAGTCCAGCACATACATTCCATCTGATCCCACCTAAGAAACAACTGAGTCAAAAAAAGTTTTCTATGCAACGAAACCCAGCAGACTGGAGTCATTGACCTTGCAGAAGTCCTTCCTGCTGCACATTCTATGGCATTGTATCACTGACTCCCCGAAAGGGAGCATACATCCAGAAGAAACCTCCTCTTTAAAGGAACAAACCCCCATCAGAACCAGGCTCATTGTGAAAGTTCAGCCATGACAGACTGGGGGTTGAGAGGTCCGGTCATATTCAGAATTCAAACTTCTGAAGGTACTTCCATCCATCCATTTTATGTCACGCTTATCCCAAGCAGGGTCCAGCTGTCTACAGGCGAGAGGTGGGGTCCACCCTGGACAGGTCTCCAGTCCATCGCAGTCAGAAAGTACTTAAAATTATTCCATCCTGTTCAATAAATCATCAGTGTTAATTCAAAGTCATTTTCATGTGAATGTGCTTTGCTGGAGCCATCCA
>NW_015151352.1:145637-149563 GCF_000732505.1 Cyprinodon variegatus
GCGCTAGGCTTACCGCACCGTGACGTCACTGCTGGAAGATGGCAGGAGGGAGGGGTTACTATATTTGGGCAAAAATGGCCGCTCCCAGACTCAGTGATCTCAAAGAAAATTATTGGTTTTATTTTTTTACTGATTAAGGCTAAATCAGTTGAATCACCACATACTCCTCTATACTCCTGTGGGGGGTGCTCCAGGAGTATGGAGTCGGGGCCCTTTATTAGGGGCCATCCGTTCTCTGTACAAGCGGAGCAGGAGCCTGGTTCGCATTGCCGGCATTAAGTGGGACCTGTTCCCAGTGCATGTCGGACTCCTCTGTCACCGGTCCTGTTCATAACTTTTATGGACAGGGTTTCTAGGCGCAGCCAAGGACCGGAGGGGGTCTGGTTTGGGGACCAGCGGTCCCTGCTTTTTGCGGATGATGTAGTTCTGCTTGCTCCCTCCTGCCAAGACCTACAGCGTAGACTGTTGTTTGTCTCATCCAGTTCCCAAAAAGCCGACTGCCGATTAAAGAATACCTTCTCCGCAAACAACGAAATTCAATTCTATTCAGTTATATTTCTATAGCGCCAATTCACAACACATGTCATCTCAAGGCTCTCTCCAGTTCACCAGATCATCCAGTCAGGATGATAACAGAAAGGAAGCTCCAGCATAGAGAGAAATATCACTAATATAAACAAACATAAATTCTTGAACGTTATGTGTGCCGCCATTTTTGTTCGCATAACTCCTGCCTTGAGAGCTGTGGTATCGCGGGCCACCGATAGGAGGAGAGTAACCGTGTGATGTGTAAATGGTCCAAAAAGCTTGGCATGGTTAACTGATCCATGCTCCATCTGATCCAGTAGTGGTACGAGTTAATCTTTGCCCCTCTTCCACAGGGCTCAGTCTAAGCAGGTTTTACATGTGTTTGCATTTACAGTTTTTCCAACTTTGTCTAAACGGATCTAAACAGGGCCGACGTGTAAACAGGGCCCGTGAACAAAACACTTTACACTCATTTGTTTAAGGATGTTTTGAATAATTGTAATACTGAATAAATAAATGAATGTACCATTGAATTTTGTAATTAATAATTAAAAGTACCATTGAATTTAATGTTTCCATAGTTTGTAGAGCAGTGGCGCCTACAGAAATGTTTCATGGGGGGGCAGATGGGGCCACCAAAAATTTTGGGGTGGCCATTGAAACTGTAAGCCATACATTCAGTGTTTGAATCTACTAAAAAAACACCTCCTCAGATCTTGGTTAATTGTGTGATGTTTAATGTTACATTGCTGGCAGTGCAGAAAGGGAGGAAATGCTAAACAGATGCTGCTACAGTTTACACTGGCCAGTGGGGTGGCCAGTGTAAGTGCCAGTAAAGTGTATAAAGTTTGCTATATAAGATGATGTATTTTGTGTTTTTTATGTATTCAGTTGTGATTTTGAGAATGTTGAAAAAGCCACTGATTGNTGGGGCCACCAAAAATTTTGGGGTGGCCATTGAAACTGTAAGCCATACATTCAGTGTTTGAATCTACTAAAAAAACACCTCCTCAGATCTTGGTTAATTGTGTGATGTTTAATGTTACATTGCTGGCAGTGCAGAAAGGGAGGAAATGCTAAACAGATGCTGCTACAGTTTACACTGGCCAGTGGGGTGGCCAGTGTAAGTGCCAGTAAAGTGTATAAAGTTTGCTATATAAGATGATGTATTTTGTGTTTTTTATGTATTCAGTTGTGATTTTGAGAATGTTGAAAAAGCCACTGATTGAATAGTGATCATTTGCAAACTTATTATTGAAAATAGGGTTCTTACATTTTCACAATATTTTATATTTCACTTTTATCAAACATTTTCCTTTCACTTCCTATTTTAAATCCAAATCACTTCCGTCTGACATCAATTGCCCAAATGAATTCATGGAAAGTTGATTTCAAGTCATAATTTAAGCTCCTGTTTTCTCTGATGTCGTTCTTGCCTCTCTTTGTTGCAGCTACATATTTATTTCACCAAAATCTTGCTTTGTTAATGATCTTCTGTTTTGAGCAGTTGCCAAAAGGAAACAAGCGCATGAAAGCTTATTTTTACCGCTCTTATGAAGGTAATTTGGTGAGGTGGGACAATCTTCCTGATCAGAATGAATTTGTTTAGTCAAACTTGATGAAGGGAAATTCAAGAACAATACTGAGTTTACATCAAAGGAACTTAGTTGAGTAGTCTACTCTCTATGTTAGAGAGGAACAGAAGTAAAAATGCATTTTACCTGCAGGGAGTAGTCAGCAGATTTCCAGGTACTGTTAGCATTGGGTCAAAGTGAAACCATGCAGTCGAGCGCTCCACAGTTCTTCCTGTTTGCCTCTGAAAGTTACATTACTTCCTGCACTGTGGGAGGGCTCTCTACGGCGCTTTCAAAAGCAGAAACATGACTCAGTGAAAGAGGAAGGGTGTGGCAAAGACAAACAGGCGAGTTATCCTGGCTGACTATCTCTATCATTTTTCTGAATGTCTTGTTTACAAGAATACAGTCATCATCTATTCACTACTTCTATTACAAACCGGTTTAAAACAGCTGCTTCTCCCTGTGAAAGTAATCGCCCCCTGTACACATGAAGTGGTACATTTCAAGACCAATGTTTGTGCATAGATTGCACTAGGACTAATGACACTATGTGAATATATCATGCTACATCATATGCATATTTTGACGTTGCTTAAGGGATGTTTTTCAGCTGCTATAAGTGATAAATGTTTCTTTCTGATGTGCCTTATAATGTGTGTTTTTCACATTTTTGTCTGTATTCTATGTAGATTCTTCTTTTTCTCCACTCTGTCTTTGTACTGATATTGGTGGCTTTTTTATAATTAAAACAAAACTATTCTGATTCTGAGGAGACTGTCTTTGCAAAATTTCAATTATCCACCCATCTATTCATTAAGGGAAGTGTCGGCCTAGTGGTTAGCGTCTACAGCTTGGAATCCAGAGGTTCTGAGTTCGAGCCCCACTCACACAAACTGCCACTCTGGGTTCCTGAGCAAAACCCCCTTAACCCCCGATTGCTCCCTCGGCGCCGCACGATGACAGCCCACTGCTCCCCAAGGGGATGGGTCAAAGGCAGAGGTAAATTTCTCCAATGTGAGATCAGTAATGTTCAATTATTATCCATTTCCAATGAAATCTGTTTTTTCATGTGGTACTGACTCACAACACCCCATTTCAAGGTGCTTTAAAGCAAAAATTCTATGGTGTTACTGGTGTACTATGGCAAGCCAGAAAAAACAAAATTTACCCCTTTTACCACAGGTTTATTTTAAAAAAAAACTGTTTTATAAGTCATAACTCTTTAAAATAAAGATAAATATCAAATTAAAGCAATAATTAAACACCTAAAACAAAATGCTTTTCTGGTAATAGATTGCTTCGCTTTACGTGACTTGACATTCAAGGATGGTAGAAGTGTAGATCCGGCTAATTCATAACAGATCAGTGTTTTGAAAAGCAATTTGATGTTAGTTTTACTGATTTGATCTATCGATATGTCATTTTTTAAATCCATGTTCTATCTACAATACTTTATTCCTCCACAATATGCCACTTGCATGGGAGCGGGTCCACAGAAACAGAAAATTGTATGAATTTGACCAAAAATGGAAGTACAGACAAAATTTCAGCTTTCTTCATCATTACCTACTTGATGATCTGGATTTTGAGTTTACCTCCTTAGTTCTCTAAAAATATAATTATCGCTATTGTTTCGTTCTTGCTACTTTCAACTCTCTGCATAATAGGACGCTTGATGAATCTATTAGCACAGCCTGTTTAGATATGGACATTTTTGCTGGGGTAATATCTGCTGCCTACATTTATTTAGACCCTATAATCAGGCTTAGACTGCTGGAGGACATAGGGACCCCTATTTCATCATTCTGCTTCATTCTATCT
>NW_015151352.1:150919-152114 GCF_000732505.1 Cyprinodon variegatus
ATTATTGTCAATAATTAAGTCACTAATTAAAACAGATTTTCCTGACAGAGAACTAATGTTTAATAAAGCCAGTTTATATGACTTAGTGGTTGATGTTTTCTCTGTGGCTTATCTATCTTTCAACTTAATTTCCAGTAGGTAATCTATCATTCAAGGGCTCATCTAATTGGTCAAATGCCAAAATCAGATGTACAGCCATGAAGCAGGATCTATGCTGAATGGCTGGATATAGATCTTGTGCTTCTAGACCTCACTGAGGGACAAGGGGGACTCCATTTGTAAGGGGGGTGCAGGTGATCAAAAACACTAACTTGCCAAAAAGCAAAGTTGGCCAAAATATATAATACTTCCGATGATGACTGCCTGAGGTGCAAACAGTCCCCTGCCACTATGGGTCATATGTTCTGGTCCTGTGTTGGATTGTAAATGTTCTGGACTGAAATTTTTTATGCCTTTTCCTTTTTGTGTAAAAATACAATTAACCTCAATCCAGTAATATTAGTATTTGGATTCTTCCAAACCAACATGGTCTAACTTCATTTCAAACCAATGCAGTTGCTTTTTGTCCGTTTCATGAACGAGGTTTAACAAATCCAGGTTCAAATCCGTAACTCTAAATTGAAGTAAGCTAAAGTTGCTATCAATTAGTTCCATCAATTTCAACCAGGTCCACTCTGAGTTAAACGCGTACGCATCAAGTATGGAAAGCCATTATCATTGGAGCACCGATTCGATGAGTCACCATGACAACAGGCAACAGGAAGAGCCTATTTCACCTCACTGGAACTAGAGATTATAATGAAGAAATAAAAAAAAAAAAATGAGAATGAGTTTTTAAGAGAGAGAAGCAGCGCTACAGCTACAAAGCAGAGGAAGATGGCGAAGCAGAAGATTGTTGCTCCAGTCAATACCTACCGTAAGTTTATATGAAGTGGTCTATGGCAGGCCGTTTTTACATTTATTAAAAGCACTCCCCTCTCTGTTGGTCCATTTGTAGATCAATAAAATAAGATTCTTCCTGATCAAAATCACACTCCTAGGCCTAACTGTAATAATAGATTTTCTAAATTACATTTTTGTAGCAGAAAGTGAATTTTAGAAAAACAAAAAAAAACAAAAATTATACTAGTAATAATTTAGTTTTATATACACTACCGTTCAAAAGTTTGGGGTCACATTAAAATGTCCTTATTTT
>NW_015151352.1:155218-156530 GCF_000732505.1 Cyprinodon variegatus
ATGCACAAAATTACAACAAACATCTGACTATATCAGCAAATAAAACAGCGTGATTGATAAAGTAAACTCTGATTTTACTGAAGATAACCTGCTGCTGACCAGGTTAACTCTGGGGGGAATGTTACTATGGCAACAGAAACAGAGAAGGAGGTTGTGAAATGGAAAAGTCAGAGTTTCCCTGTTTTTAGGTTTAGAGTTTTCAGTTAACTTGCTTCATGAAACGAAGCCCTGGCCCCATTTTTTTTTTTTTTTCAGGTTGTGTTTCTAACAATCCTTGAGAGTTGATATTTTTTTCCATGACAGTCTGGCAAAGTCTCATCCCTAATTATATTTTCTTTTAATGATGCATACTAATTCTTATTTTTCCAGCAGAAGCAGAATACCAGGAGAGAGAAATGAAATGAGGAAATTGGCTGAGAGCAGCCAGAGAGAGGAGTTGAGATCGGTGCCTGCGCTGGAATTTGATAAGAAAGTTTGAATACTGTAGGTTCTGACTGACATGGTTAATAACTGGATTGGGATCCCAGTCATTGATTAGACATCAGAGCGATGGCGTTACTGTTGAATGAGAAGGGGGAGTGTGTGTGTGTGTGTTTTGGTTTGATATGAGCCCTGCGTGACCTCAGAGAAAACAAAGGGTTGATTTAAGACAGTATGAGTTTGTTTTTGTTTCTGCCTGTAAACTTAAGGACATTGTTACACTTAAGGATTTTTGGACAGGAACATATCTGCCATTAGAGGGTGCTACTGCTGCTGTTGGTGAGACGTATCGTTTTCACTTCCTGTTTGGACTGTTGAGCAGCGTTGTTGCTGTCCAGACTATCTCCGTCTGAATTAAGTTATTTTTTCTGTGATATCTCTGTATCTCAGAAACTCTAACTGTCGAGAATCAAAACATAGCGCCCTCTGTTGCACTTTTCTAACATTGAGTTTATTTAAAAAGATTCTAAAAGTTAAAGCCACATCGGTATTTCAAAAATAATTCTGTAAGTGTGATGCAGAGTCTAGTTTAGAGTTCATCAGTCTGATGGCGGTGGGGAAGAAGCTGTTGCAGAACCTGCTGGTCCTGCATTGAATGCTGTGAAGCCTCTTACCAGAGGGCAGCGGGGAGAACAGTCCATGGTGGGGAGGTGAGGGGTCATTGATGATGTCACGGGCTCGGGACACGCACCGCTGGGATGAAATGTCTTTAATGGAGGGAAAAGGAGCCCCCATGATCCTCTCTGCTGTTTTCTACATCATCATCAGTGAAATGTGTGTGTATATACACACACATTTATATATATATATATTTATATATATATATATATAT
>NW_015151352.1:157535-163601 GCF_000732505.1 Cyprinodon variegatus
TCAGTTAGGTAGGTCTTTTCCTGTGTCGGGTTTGGATTATGCTGATTTTTGTCATTTGTTTTCCTTGATGGACCCGGTCTCTTTTGAAGCTTTAACTTTATTTTTTACTAAATAAATTGGTTACCATTTTTTCATCAATGACTTCCCTGTGCTTCTCTGATTTTTTGGCTCGGTCCCTCACAAACACCTAGATCCTATCGCTAACGATAAGTAGTATTATTTGATCTGACATGTACTCTGTGTTACCTGAAGATATGAATGTGGGCTTTCTGTATGGAAGTGAATCTCAGAGTACCTGGAACCAAGCACCTGTAGTTGTTTGTGAGGGTGCACTTGTGCATGTAAAGTTTATCCAAAGGAAAAATGCTCAATAGTGGTTGTGGAGAGCCGAAGTGCCGCCCCCCCAGAGCACTGATTCCAGTGCTGGGAGACCCAAAGCTCCAGACGCCCAAAGAGACCCCAAAAGCGAAGGCACCAAAGAGGGGCCAACCCAGGAAATCTGACCCCCACCAGTGGTGTCAAAAGTTCACACATTTGTTAGTTAAGTAGAAGTATAGATACTGGAGTTTAAAACCACTCTGGTAAAATTTGAAATATCAACTTTACCTCTTTACTCAAGTAAAAGTGAAAAAGTATGTGCTCCAAAAGCTACTTAAAGTATAAAAGTATAAATTAAACTTTAAAAAAACATCCAGATGCTACTATATCAACTGAAAGCTCAATTATTCGACTATTTCTAAAAAATTCTTTGAGATAGAGCCAAGGATGAGGGAGCTGTTTCCTCAGCTCAGTTTGAAGCTCAGTTGATCCTTCGAGGGAGAGAAGGTGCGAAAAATCCAGTTTGCAGGATGACTTCCTGCCGAGAGGCAAAAACAAAAAACAATGTTAAGACTCAGGTTGACAATAACTCAGTTTGACTCAGCAAAACTCAGCTTGGCTAGAGAACCCAAAACTGGCAAACACTCTGGCGTCGTGGTAGTGGTAGTCAGCAGCTTAAGAACTCTCCGTTAACAAGGTAACCCCTTGCAGGTGTGTGAGGAGGAGAATCAGAACCAGGCACCGCCTGGTGGAGGAAGGAAGAAAAACACACAAACACACAGTCCACACAGACTGGAGTCCTGGATTAGTTAAGTTGCTTTTAGTGTTTGTTGAACCTCCTTAGTCATCCAGCGTCGTTGGTTGGCCTGGGTGATTATGTTCTTTGTAATACTGACGTCCTCAATGCATATTTAAGCTGAGCCATAAGTTGGATGCAATGGAACTGAAGCTGTCCGCAGTTGTTCAATGCAAAGGTGAGTTGGGATAAGCTCTTGGGTGTGCATGCTCTCAAAACAAAAGTGTATTTCGGGATTCAGATAGGTGATCTGTAGAGCCCAGGTGGGGGAGGGATTCTGCTCTGAATCCATCTTTCAAGTCTAGAGTGTTCTGTCCCTGAGTTGCAAAATCCACATGTTGGTTTAAATGTGGGATAACAGTCTTCAAATTGGCTTGGTTAAAATCCCAAGCAATAATTAAAACGGCCTCCATAATGGAAGCTCAGAGATAGTCTGATAGAGAACACTCATGGCCTCTTTAGTATTAGTGCTGGGAAGCAAATACACAACAGTAAACTCCCTGGGCAGATAGAAATGTCTACAGTTAACAGTCAAAAGCTTGATGTCCGGAGAGCAGAAGCCCCTGACAGATCTAGCAGTTTTACATCAGTTGTTGTATATGTAAACACGCAGCCCCCCTCCACGGGTCTTACCTCTGAATTCACTGTTTCTGTCGGCACAGAATGTAGAGACCCCTCCAGGCTAATGGCATCGTCCAGAAATTCAGGATCAAGAACCAGAGGAGAATACAAAGGTTAGTTTTTTCTTAGAAGTGAGGAGAGGACACTGGCTTAAGGTGTGCCACATGGGCAACAGCCACTAGGGATGCAGAGCAGGAGCAAGGAGACAAGACAGGAACAAGAAATTTAAGGAATCTCTTCCATAATCAGGTTCCTTTTTTTTCAATTCCTTTAACAAGTGACTCCCAGGCTTGAACTGTTTGGGCAACTTAATGACGGCATTATTTGGAGGCCTTTATACCCTCAGCTGTCTTATACATGGATGAGCATATGTTCAACAATCATTCACACAGAGAAGCAGGAACAGATTTTATATTGCTCCTTTCCAAAGGCTAATATTGAAAGTAAACTAAATTTAAATCTCAGCTTAGTTCCTTAAACTTTGTATAGTGCAAAGGTAACCATAGCAGAAAAATCTTTGGTATCTGAGGTATCTTTGGTTCTCAAAAGAAAGCAAAGAGGAAGCAAACATTTCTCTGCAGTGTAAACCAGTATATCCAGTTTGAGCTCTGACATGCTGGTCCTAGATAATTACTGGAACTTCATAAGAAATGTCAACAACAATAGCTGTGGTAACATGAATTTGGTATTCTTATGTCCACTAGTTAAAATTATGTTTACCTAATTATTATACTTTACTAAGGCTGTCTAATTTAAGGTGTTATTAATGCTTATTAATGGCACTAATTCTTTTATCGCAAGATTAACACAGTGACCTCTGAACCATGGGTCACTCCAGGAATCAGGAGGCAATGCACTGAGGTCTATGCTCCCAGGAAACCACAGCCCCATGAGCTCTTATGAAAAACAGAACATTTTGAATTGCAAGTTCAGCTATAAAGTCTTGCCAGATGGCTGTCTTAACTGGAAAGATGTCATTTGTGTTCATTGTCGCAGGGAATTTACGTACCAACAGAGTACATCTAGTCTCAAATTCCACTTGTCCGCCAAGCATATGATGGATGCAGAAAGCCTAGACTTCCTTCCTTGCATGAAGCAAACCACAGTGGATAATTTAAAAGGCAAACAGCTGGACAACTCTACAAGATGCAAATTCACACGAGCAGTTGCCAAATGGATGGTGACAGAGTGCAGGCCAATAGGTATGGTGGAGGAAGACAGTCGGCGTGAAATAATGGCATCCAAAAACTGGACATATGAATTACCATGTCGAGCCACTAGTACCAAGAAAATCCACTACCTGCATGAAAACGAGGGAGCCAATATGGCGGTGGTGTTAAGGCAGACAAGCACAGTTGTGCTCACCGGAGACTATTGGACATCACTAGATAATTACAGTTACCCTGGCGTCACAGCACATTATTTTGACAGTCAGTGGGGACTTCAGTCCCTCGCATTGGCTGCTATGAAACAACAGACAGGAATTTCACCAGCACATGCACAGGGCACTGTAAACACCTAGCCCAAGAATGGAACATTGAAGATAAACAAACAGTGCATGTAGCATGATCGCACCGTTCAAGGAACCCTCATTTGAGCACATGTACTGCACAGCACATCTCCTCCAACAACACATCACAGTGTCTATACAACGCAGCCCATTTCATAATGCATTGGCAACATGCAGAAAAATGGGGTGGGGTGCTTTGAGTGAGTGGAAAGTCCATGAAGCACTAGAATGTAATGTTCATCAACCAGCTTCAAGTAGAGCGAGTTTTACAGATGTCCTCAGAGAAGGGCATAATGTTTACATAACATCCAGGGTAGTCAAGTTGATACAGCTTCCGAGGGTTGTACAATGGGTACCAGATTTCAGGTAAAAACATTGTTTGGGTAAGGCTGACTACTGATTTTCTCTGCCAGGCTTAAGACTTGATGCTTGTGTCTCACAATGGCAATTCCAAACAAGACAAATTCTGGAACATTCCACCAGATCCAAGCTTACAACTTTCTCCAAGATTATACCATTTTACCTCGGAATCCATGAACTGAAGCCAGACAGCCATCCTATGAAAGTATTACATCTAGTTTGTGATTATACTCTCTTAACATCTTAGTCTGGGTGTTGATAACTGGCAAGGCATAGCTTTCGAGTGTTCTTACCATTGAGCAGAGTTCTCAGAAGGTGCCTTAATTGTTGCTGATATTTGGCTGCTGCTGCTTGGTTTGTGGCTTCTTCTTGGTGTCCATTTGCTTAAGGTATTCCAACGTACTTATAGCTATATTCTCCATCTGCTATTCTAGCTGGTGGGAGTATGACCCCCTCTGTGTGGATTACCTTCCCTCTTCTTGCCACCATCCAGCCACATTTCTCCAACCTGAATGACATTCCTATGTCCCTGCTGGCATTGACGAAGGGGTTGTCTTTCTTAAAATTGTCTCTATGTACAACTTATTTTTTCACTGTTTTCAAACAAATCATAAATTATTATTTTTCTCTTCCACATATTGCAGCCACTGCCATCTAGTAAACCAAGTCGGTGCCACAGAACGTGAGAAAGTTTTATTATCACAATGCTGTGCAGGAAATTTGAAACTTGGTCGATGGCTGGAAGGGCTTCAAGAAGCACAAACAGTGGATTGGTGATGTCGTTTTTTCAAAGCTATTGATGTAATATCGGCTGAGCTGGACAGAAGATTTGTTCAGGCCAGTATAAAACTTGTCGCAAAGTTAGAGAGGACTGTTGTCAAAGCAGCACAGGGCAGGAACACCAATCTGGAGGTCTTTTAGCTCCCAGAGGAGCTTGACAAAGACTGCCTTGAATTCCAGTTTAAAATTGCGTTAAAATTGAGTTATGTCTGTGCCTACCCGCCTTGTGTCTTTTAAGACATGGGTACACAGCAGCATGACCCAGAAAAGACTCAAACACCATTCACTGATGCATGCCCACACATACATCCTGAACTCCATGGACATACCTCCACTCATGACAGACTATATCTCCACGACCTTGGACCACACCTCAACATTTGGACAACTATAACCAGGGCAACCTGCCTGTAGCTCAAAGTAAGAGCATAATGCTGCAGCGCACTTTCATATTTATTCCTGCAGTTTAACGCAACCATAGTATTTTAGAGAGTGTTATTTTGATCTTATATTCTTTGGGTAAAGTTTAAATAGAATAATAATATAATCATTTCCTTGTGGTTTGTGCAAAAGGATTTTGGAGTTAATAGAGTCGTGTCTGACATAAACACAGCGACTCAGGTTCCTGCCAGCTGACCAAATCTACATTGTTATAGTCTTATTGTGAAGTTCACCTGTGTGTATTCACCTGAGAACTGATGATGTCTGTGTGTTACAGACCCTGGTTGCATGCACTGAAGTGTATATGACAATAAAGTAGTAAATCTCCATCTATTTACTTATTCATTTTTATTGTATTTTATATAGGCAATAGACTCATAGGTCTTTTGTCCAAAAAACCCGAAAACATTTTACAGCCAGTCCTAAAGTGTCCATTTTTGAACAGAGTTTATACTGCTCAAGGCCAAAGGCTGATAATGAAACTAAACTACCTGTACAACTCAGGACAGTTCTTAAACCTTTTTATAGTAACTTTTGTGTTGCAGAAATATCTTTGGCATCTGAGGTATCTTTGGTTCTCAAAACAAACCAAAGATGCACCAAAGATTTATCTTTAGCTTAAACAGGAGTGTCCTTTTGAGCACTCACACAAAGGTCATAGCAGATGATCACTGCAACTGAATAAGAAATGTCAAAGCATTAGTTGCGGTAATACAAAGCATGAATTCTGTGACCATGTGTCAATTGGTTTAAATCATATGTGTTTGATAAATATTTGTTTATTTATGTAAATTATAAATCTCTTTTTGGTCTTGAATTCAGACAAAATAGTAGTTAAACTTTCAACCAGAGATCAGAGAATAACGCAAAAGAAACCTTGGTGGTAGGACTCGTAGGATCCATACTTCATCTTATTCCCATATCACATAGAATTTACTTCTTCTATTTTCAAACTATTACAACACAGAAAAAAATATAGTCCATGCACTTGTTACCGTATGATTGGAAAATGATTTACTATTATGTCTAAATCTCCCTTAAACTTCTAATTGGGGTATTGAGACTGGAAGGCTGCTATCTCCAGGTGGTACCCGACTGTCAAAGAGAACCTGCCAACAACTCCAAATTGTCATGTGGAACAAGTGTTCAACTATGCATGGATTTCACTCTGCTGGCACTTTACTTCTTTGCAAGGAGAACAAGCCAGCATGATGTCCAGCCCTGCTCTAAATGGACAAAG
>NW_015151352.1:164609-167774 GCF_000732505.1 Cyprinodon variegatus
GGCTCTGTATATGCGTAAAGAGGGGGCTTCGTCTGTAATTCACTTCATAGACCTCAGTTCAGCTGACCAGCTCTTGTTGAAGGTTTCCAAGGTCCCGATTAAAGCTCAGGAGAGTTTTAGCTTTTTCCATTGAAGCTTCCAAATTTCGAAACACTCTATTCCGGCTATTCAGAAAAATCTGATCCATAGATTTTTTTTTTACATTCAGTTCAATTTATTTATATACACTGTGTGCAGAACTATTAGGCAAATGACTATTTCCATCACATCATCCTTTTCATACATGTTGTCCTACTCCAAGCTGTATAGGCTTGAAAGTCAACTACCAATTAAGTAAATCAGGTGGTGTGCATCTCTGTAATGAGAAGGGGCGTGGCCTAATGACATCAACACCCTATATAAGGTGTGCTTAATTATTAGGCAACTTCCTTTCCTTTGGTAAAATGGGTCAGAAAAGAGATTTGACAGACTCTGAAAATTCAAAAATTGTCAGAGGTCTTTCAGAGGGGAGCAGCAGTTTGGAAATTGCCATTATTTTGAAGCAGGATCATCTCATAATCAAGCGGTTCATGGCAAATAGCCAACAGGGGCACAAGAAGCGAGTTGAAAAAAAGAAGACGCTAAATAACTCCCCATGAATTAAGAAGGATTAAGCGTGAAGCTGCCAGGAAGCCATTAGCCACCAGTTGGGCCATATTTCAGAGCTGCAACATCTCTGGAGTGCCGAGAAGCACAAGGTGCTCAGTACTGAGAGACCTGGCCAAGGTAAGGAAAGACGAAAAAAGGCCACCTTTGAACAAGACACACAAGACAAAACATCAAGATTGGGCCAAGAAATATCTGAAGACTGATTTCTCCAAGGTGTTTTGGTCTGAAATGAGAGTGAGTCTTGATGGGCCAGATGGATGGATGGGCACCAGGCTGGATCAGTAAAGGGGTGTTACGTCCACAAGGGCACAACATATTTGAGGACACAGACAAAGCTGAGGGTACAAAATAAGTAATTTTTATTTATTCTGTAGTTTACTCTCTTTCAAAAACTCTGTTTCTCAAGACAGCTGAGAAACAGAGTTTCCAAAAAAAAAAAAAACAGAAATATCCTCAGCCTCTGTGTCCAAAAAAAGGAAAAGAAAAAAAAAAAAAAAAAAAAAAAAAAAAAACAGAACAGAACAGTATTAACAGAAAGTTGCACCTGGTGAGCTGATCAAAAATAAAAAAAAAAAACAGTACAGCAGGGGGCCAACCCAGGGCCGTCGAAGCCCCTACTAGTACTGGACTACACTTTTCACAGAAAGCCCATGCACAAATAAAGGTACACAACACCATATCCAAAAGTCCTATTTAACCAACGCACTACAGCACTGCACTGTTTGCACACACAAAAAAAAAACAGTCTAACCAACTCAGTACAGCAGGGGGCCAACTCTATACAGGGCCGTCGAAGCCCCTACTAGTACTGGACTACACAAAAATAAACTACTAAAGAAAAGAAAAGAATCGAAAACAGGACAACCGGTCCCATCAGGCCGTAATCAAAACGAAAACAGCTTTCAAGCAAAGGCTAACAAAAATACTACATGGAAGGTCAGAGGTGTGGGCTGCGGCCTACAGCAGCTGGAGACAGGTGCGCCTTCTCCGTGGTGGAGGTGAATGAGTGAAAGGACGGCACCCCAGATCAAAACACAGCCCATTTATAGGCAGTCCAACAGCCACTAATTAACCGGGAATAAAAGTAACTCCAAAACATATGAAACAAAAAATCATTAACTAGAAGTCAATATTAAACTATCTAGAAAAAAGAATTAAAAATAATTATGTGCCCAAAGCACATAACAAGGGCAGCAAGTTCCTTATCGACTCAGACTCCAGCAAGGTGGAGGTGGGGTAATGCTATGGGCTGCTATCATCAAAGATGAGCTTGTGGGACTTTTCCGGGTTGATGATGGAGTCAAGATCAACTCCCAGACCTACTGCCAGTTTCTGGAAGACACCTTCTTCAAACAGTGGTAAGAAGAAGTCGCCATCATTCAAGAAAAACCTGATATTCATGCAGGACAATGCTGCGTCACATGCATCAAAACACACCACAGCGTGGCCAGAAAAAGTCTAAAAGGAGAAAAAATAATGACATGGCCCCATTGTTCACCTGATCTGAACCCCATGGAGAACCTGTGGTCCTTCATGAACTGTGAGATCTACAGGGAGGGAAAACAGTGTCTGGGAGGCTGTGGTGGCTGCTGCACGCAATGTGGATCGCAAACAGATCAAGACACTGACAGAATCTATGGATGGAAGGCTTTAGAGCGCCATGGTGAAGAAAGGTGGCTATATTTGTCACTAATTTGGTTTTGAATGTTGTAAATGTTTATTTCTGAATTTTGAGTTGTTTTATTGGTTTACCTGGTGAAAATAAACAAGTGAGACGGATATATATTTGGTTTTTATTATGTTGCCTAATAATTCTGCACAGTAATATTTCCCTGCACACACAGACATCCTCACAAAAATGGCCAAATCTAAAGAAAAAAAACACATCAACTTACAAAAATATGAAACTTTGATATTAAGGAGTCTTTTGGGTTGATTGAGAACACAATTGTTGCCCAATAATAAAATTTTGCCTCAAAAATACAACTTGCTTAATAATTCTGCACACAGTGCAAATTCCCAACACAGGCCATTTCAAAGAAATTCAAATAGATCATACAGTTATATTGGTAAAAAGTTTTCTATCCTGGAAAACACAGCTAATTGAATTCAGTCATTCACCCCTCAGGATATGCTCCTCCTAGATGGCCATGTAAAGATTGTGGACAATAGGATTGTGCCATTTACTCTACAGAGATCCTTTACAGAGTTTTCATTTGATTCCGTTGTAACAGAAAAAAAGCAGAACAAGGTTCAATGTGAGCAGCCTTCTGCTGACACTGACTCTGGGTTCAAGGAGACAGAAGTGGAAATGCTAGAGGATCATACGCACTGAGCTCTAAATACTTTCTATGTTAGAAAAGATAATAGTAATCTAGCTGCACGTGTTGCTCTGTCTGAGAAAGAAACAGTGGAGCAGACAAGGTCTGAGCCAGTTTTCACGTCAAATTGATAACTCATGTACTGTCTCCGTAAAATCTTAGCCTATATCCAATCCAAACCAATCCACTTTATTTA
>NW_015151352.1:171063-174176 GCF_000732505.1 Cyprinodon variegatus
CTAGATAGAAAACTTTGAATCAACCTGACTGGATGATCTGGAAAGTGCCTTGAGATGACATGATGTGAATTGGAGCTATAGAAATAAAGTGAATAGAACGGAATTAAGACGATCAGTGACCAATAATACAGATAGTTTGTTCTGAGATCTTTTGGCTGGAAGCTGTAGTGGCAGCTCCTATGCAGAATTAATGGCCAGAATAGTGTCTGGGTGGAATGCCAGACTGAGACAGGATGTGCCAAAGGTGTTTTCCAAGCAAGAACCTAGTGGAGTGGATTCATGATTCAGCGATGAAGACCGGATCTTGAGTTAGCTGAAAAAGGGTAGCACAAATATGGGTTGTAGAGTCAGGAATATGGATGGAGGTAGATAACCTGAGGGCAGAGTGAGGATGCAACTGCTGAGATCTGCTGTGAGCGCAAGCCGATGGATGAAACTTAGAGATTCTTGTTTTTTTAAGTCTTTAAGAAGCATAAAAACAACTCTGTGATGCTGTTCCTCAGATAAAACAGCCAAAACACTATGAAACTAAAAGTAATGCTTTGTTTCACAATCTCTGTTCCTGACAGTGACGCAGCACTTTTCAGAGTCTTCCAAGCATAACCACTAGAGGAAACTTAAAGAAAAACACAAATAAAGCTACTTAGAAATGAATTAAACACAATGAACCTCAGTACAATGATTGACATTTTCGGCACTAACAATTATCTCTGGACATATTAATGTAAAATCCATACCGTGTGTTACCATTATCTAATGTGGACATTTTTTTATTCAGTTCCAGTAATCATCATCTAGCGCCTTTGTGTTGGAGCTCAAACTGGATATTCCTGTTCCAACCACAGAAGAAAGGTTCATCTCTTTTCGTTTTCAGAAGCACGGATACCTCAGATGCCAAAGATATTTCTGTTTAAGGTGCTCTATATATAAAGGTGAGGGAGCAACTGAGATTTAGTGCCAGTTTGCTTTCATTATCAGCCCCTTAAGAGGACTACAGGCAGCTCCTGACAATCTACGTGGAGGTAAATAATCAAATAAATTTAAAGTATTTAAAGATTTATTATTATTATTATTATTATTATTTTATTGTTAGTACATAGCATAAACTTTGCAAAGTCATATTTCTTCTGATGGAAGTAATTCATCATTCTGTAAAAACAGATCTGTTTACACATGACCAAATTATTTTGGGAATGCTTTAAAAAAGATGAGTTGATGACATCCCGGTTGGATGTGTTAAGGATAAGAGTTAAAGACGGAGGAAAGCTATTTAACATTTATATGGCTTTGATTTCAAACTGAAAACATTTTCAGTGAGTCATAAGCATCATTTTCATTGTAGGATCATAAAACCAGTCAATTAAGATTTTTTTTTTTTTATCTGTTTGTTATTATGGGGAAGAGTGAAAATGCTGTTCTGGGAGGTAGTGAAATCGTGGTGGTGCTGCTGTTAAAACCAAGGTTTGATTCATTCAGATAGTGTTTAATCCTGAGTCAGAAACCAGTCTGTCACCTGGAGAATTATATAGGTTCACACAGACATAAGACATATTCAAAAAAAGCAAGAGGGGGCGTAATTTGGTGGCGCAGTGGTTAGCGCATATGACCCATGTATGGAGGTTTTTATCCTCAACGCGGGCGACCCGGGTTAGAATCCGGTCTGTGCTATTTTCCTGCATGTCTCTCATCCCCCCTTTCCTCTCGGCCTACTGTACATAAAACAAGCCACTAATACCGTAAAAAAAAAAAAAAATGTTTGCAGTCATATTCAAAAATTTCATTTTTATAAATTCTGAATATGTTCTAAAAATAAATCATATGACCATTGATCATTTTAAAAAATGCATTTTTTTTTTTACTGATTTTACAGCAGTGTGAAATTCTCATTGAATACCAGGAAGGCTAAACCTCCCCAGTAAATTTATTACAATTATTGGTCAAATATGCTTTGTCAAACTTCATAAATGTAGCCATTAAACTGCATTAAATGAGCCCTAAAATGCCTCTGATTTCACGAGTATGTTGCACATTAATCAGTTGTTTATTCTGCAATCTCCCCTCCGCTCTAGAGCAGCAGGACTCTGCCTATAAGCAATCCCTGCTGAGGTGTGAACTCGGCCTGTTGAACTAAGCAGTGAGAAAGTAGAGCCTTGATTGGATAGCACAGCTTCAAGTGAGGTTAAACCTTTTAGAGGTTCCATGGAGAAGGGGCGGGTCGTGCAGTTGACTGCTCAATGCTGATTGGCCAACATACTGAAGAATTTTTGGCTGACAGCAGGAGGTTTTCGTCATGAGTCGAGAAGTGATCATTCAGTCACAACAGCGATCTTGTGCTGAACTCTTAACGTGTTTTCTGGAGTTTATTATTACAGAGCTTCCCAGCAGCTACTTTCACCCATTTATAGTGATGAGTTTTATGTGTTTGAGCATTTCTTTATGCAATACGTGATGTTTGTATTTAATTAACAGCACTTATTTACAGCAACCATTAACTACAATTATTTTCTAAATGTGGAATTGAATGTTAATATAATACATATTTTGCATAACTACACAGTCATGCAGCTCAAGTAGATAAAAAAGATTTTTATGACAAGCCAAAAGAAACTATTCTAAATCTTCTAATTCTAAACCCATTCATAGTGCTTGTCATCTTCCTGGGGACAGCAGTCTCTAACAAGACACCTCTTTCTCCTCTTTCTAGTCTTTCTAGTCTACTTCCAATGGAAAAGCTCAATTCCCTCTGAGCAAGGCATTGTTAAAGCTTGCTGGGGGGATCTTACCTTATATGAATTTAGCTCAACAGGAAAATACTTTCCACAAGGCATAAAAGCAGTACATGCACTTACAAGACATGTTTAATATGGTGATTTTATTGCATTCCTTGTCTTCACCTTGCAGTGTTTCATGTATCTGCTTGTTTTTCTATTGTTTTATGTTTATTTTTAGACAGTTACCTGTTTAAGGTCTCCCGTCCGTTGAAGGAGCTAGACACCTGCCTCCCACGACCCTAAAACAGTATGTATATATGGATGGATGGATGGATGGATGGATGGATGGATGGATGGATGGATGGATGGATGGATGGATGGATGGATGGATGGATGATGGAT
>NW_015151352.1:174217-177469 GCF_000732505.1 Cyprinodon variegatus
GATGGATGGATGGATGGATGGATGGATGGATGTGATTTGGAAGATTTGCCCCTTATAAAATAAAAAATAAAGAAAAATTCCTGCTCTTCTGTCTCAGCAGATCATCATGGAAACCATAGAACGCATTGTGGAAAAATGCAACTCCATCTATCGGAGGGCTGAGAGTGTGAAGGTCTACAAAACCAACTGTGACACAATCGCCGAAAGAGTCCACATCCTGGAGAGACTGGTTAAGGGGATCGAAAAAAAGGGACCTGATCACATCACTCCCACAGTTTCCCAATCTTTGATAGAAGTCCTTATGACTCTGACTACTGCAGAGGAACACATAACGAAATTCACCAGGTCGAGCACTATTAAAGGATCTAGTGCCAAGACTAAAGATAATGAGGCAATGTTTGGTAGGATAAGTAAAAAAATAGATGATGGCTTGCAGGTTCTGAATGCGGCACAAGCGATTGATAGTCCCATTGCGCCAAAGCAAACAACCTACCCTGCAGGACCGACGTTTTCTCCGTTTCCACAGCCCAGCCAGACTCTGCAGGTGCAGCAGTTCAGCCTTGCAGCCTCTATGCCTCCTCCACCACAACCGTTATACCCCGCAACCTCTCTGCCTTCTCCAACAGCATCATTATACTCCCAACCCTCTCTGCCTCCTCCAACAGCCCCGTTATACCCTACAGCCTCTCTGACTTCCCAAACACAGCAGTACAACCAAAGTTTCTCCAAACCTATGGTTCCAACTTTCCAAATGTCCAACCACATGACCACTGTGCCTCTGCACAGCAATAACCCACCAGCCTCATTTTCCACGGCCTGTTATGGTTTCAGTGTTCCACAACCAGGCAACGGCTACTATGCGAATGGTTCTGGCACCATGACGTCGATGTCTTACCCCACCCCAATGAATATCTCCCACCAAAGCACCTCAATCGCGACAAATTATGTTGTCAACAATCCCACCTTTCAGTAGGGTGCTTAAGAGGCTAAAATAATAAATTGGCTCAACTTGGAGGAGGTAAAACATTTAAAAATGAGGTGGAAACAATAGCAAAAATCCCTGCGAGTCTGCGCATCTGTAATCATGTTGAATGTTCAGAAATAAAAATAGTAAATGAATAATGAAGAAGACTTCTGTGCAGCCAAAAACAAATTAAGGCAGCAATCCCTTATGCAGTTATGCAAGAATCAAACAAAAACAAGTTAAACTTCCTGTAAAGGACCAAGAGATGAGTGCCTGAAAAAGAACATCTTTAACTTGCAGCATGAGGGATTTTTTTTTCTCCTTCAATTAAGGCACATTATAAATCAGCCATGTTTGTTTTTCTAAAGGTAAATGATTAGACCTCAGGAGTCACACAACCCATTCAGCTTGCAAACATTCATCAAAAATCGGCTCATTGCGTAACCAATATCTTATGATTCTTACTGAAACATAGTGTCTAATACTTGGGCAAATGGATTCTGTCTTTAAAGATCATAGTAATTTGAGGTTTGGGAAAACTTTTCTGTTCACTTCCATTTAATGTAAAGAAGAATGACTATGAATAGCATTTTCTGTATTTATCATTAAATCTGTTTAAATAAAACTACAAAATAGCAAAACTTTTCTATATCTGCTATATTTTTTCTGTGCATTTAAAGTTAATGATACTCGCATTTTGATTGAAAGTTTAACATTATGAAGATTTAAAAAAATAAGTATTTAACCGATACCTTTCTAAAAACGCTGCTGTGATGAGCACTTTAATATTTACATTTTATTCATAAGCACAGGCTAAATGTAACTAACGTGATTTAACTGCTTCTAACACAAATGTTCTTTATATGTGACGTCTTAATGATTTTAAATGATGTTGAACATTGTAAAATTTATTGCAAGATTACTTCCATTTTGTCTTTGTAAAATGCAACATACTTTTGAAATTCCTTATTGCTGTGTTATTGAAACAGGGGGATTGTACGTACATTAAAGGTAAAGCATTGTGTGTTTTGATCTTCTAGTTGTTACCAACCTTTTTTCTAACTGTATTTCACTCCAATATTGGGTTCATATGAGGAGAAACAATAATAAAGAAAACTGGGGAAATTTACAAAAGTTGTTATCTTTTGATAGTTTTCTATTCTTATCTTATAGAAACTATGATTCAAGGTATAAGAATTTTCATTAGTTTGAGTTGAATAAAATCTTTACCTCTTGTAATAATTAGAAAATAAAATGATAAGTGACAAACAACTGAGAGCTCAGGGGCAGAGCTCGGGGAAATCTGCCCGGCCCCTACAGGTGACACCCACCCCCCCACCCCCAAATGACTGACACATCTCAGCACTATGTCATTCCTGTACAGTAGTTCTGGCTATTCGTTAATCTTTGTGAGGTGTTTCTATGTTTTTAATGAGACGCTCTGTGGATAACGAACTTTACATTTTAAACTGCAGTTTGAATTAATCATGATGCATTGAACCATGCAAAGATATGTCCATATCACATCCATGACTTTCCAGGCACTCATCATCATCATAATAGTCTCCATCAGAGGTGTCAAGTAAAGAAGTACAAATACTTTGTTACTGTTTTTTGGTATCTCTACTTTACTCCATTACTTATTTTTCTTCCTACTTCTGACTTCTACTCATTACATTTTCACACAAGTATCTGTACTTTCTATTCCTTACAGTTTTAAAACAAACGTTATTTGTTACTCTTGGCTTCGGTTTAATGCATAGGTCACGGATTAGCGGACCGGGGTCTGATGCTATGCCGAAAAGTGCATCCCTGCAGAGATATGCATCCCTAGTGGCGGGAGCGTGCCTCTCTCTGTACAACTGTGACTATAAACGAGGAAAACGGATTAAAATATGACCAGTGGAGCTACTTGTTGTTATATTAATGATATAAAAATGTTTAAATATTCCTCTGGTGGGAAAAATTTTTTTGGTTATTTGGCAGATTCATTTACAAAAGTACGGGTGTTATGAACAACATTAGATCCAAAGATTGTGTCCGAGGTACGGCTGATTTATTTGTTCTAGTCTGTTGTTGTTCACACACAACAATACACAGTGATGCCGACGGGAGTTTGGAAACTGCAAAGCTTTGTCTTCAGCGGAAAATCAAACGCGCATCTACACAGACCAGCGTTCACTGACCAGTGTGATGCATTCACGAGCAACAGATAGCTATGGTGCACTCAGGTGACAATAATGCATTTATAGATTATATATATATATATATATATATATATATATATA
>NW_015151352.1:179279-180296 GCF_000732505.1 Cyprinodon variegatus
GGGCCCAGCAGATTATTATTATTATTATTTTCCAGATTTTTTATTGTCATTACACGGTCACAAGTACGGTGCAACGAAATTCACGCTCTCCCTTTGGGGAGCAGTAGGCTGCCATTGTGCAGTGCCTGGGGAGCAGTGGGGGGTTAAGGGTCTTTGCTCAAGGAGTCAGGGGGGCAGTCTGTGGGCACTCTCAGGATTCCCAGCGCAATGCCCAACCACTAGGTCGCCACTCCCCAAAGCAGATATTAGCATGAAGTGTCTTGTGTAAGGACCAACAATTGCAGCTCATTCCACCCAGCTGGGATACAAACCCATGCTTCCTGTAGCAGGACAGGTGACTTACCATTTGAGCTAGCCAGCCGCTCATTATTGTATGTTCAAAAATAATATAATGTGCAACCCAGTTTTGGATTGCCAAACATCAAAGTGCTGTCAGCTGCAAGGGGTACAGGCCTGAAGAAGAAAATCTACTCTGCATTCTTGTCCTTCAGGATATACTCTCCCACATATGGAGCTGTGCTGAGTCTAGTCTCCAAGACCAGTTCTCATCATTCAAAGTGGCTGGATAGGTTGGCCAAATGTGTATGGATGTCTGTTCAGGTGAGAAGGAGGAAATCAGGGCATACCTGATAGCCTTCAATGCAATAGGCCCTTTCTTTCATGTCAGGGCCTCCCAGACCTTGAGGAAGGCATCTGCCAACTCCTGGACAGTCTGTGGTGCAACATGACGTTGGTGGATGGATCAGACATGATGTCCCAAACCTGGATTGGATTCAGGTCTGCGGAATGGGCGGGTCAGTTAATAGCTTCAATCACTCATGAGGTCTAGAATTGTCTTGCATTAGGGAGGAAACCAGCCAACCGCATCAGCGTATGGTCTCAAATGGAGTCTAAGGATCTGATTTTGGTGCTTGATGGCAGTCATGCTACCTCTGGTGAGCACATGGAGGGGCGTACGGTAGAGTCCTGCACAGGTCGAGTTTTACCAACCCGCACCCGCCCGAACCCGTTAGGACG
>NW_015151352.1:181331-186561 GCF_000732505.1 Cyprinodon variegatus
AACAGCTTTCCTTTAATTAGATGAAACCAAAATTGGAGTTAAATGCTGAAACTGTGGTCTTGAGTGACAACAGTTTCAGTTTTAATATTAGTGGGTGAATAATATGTACTGTTTGTGTTGAATTGTAAGATTTTCCCTGAGAAAAATTAATAAAATGAGCCTGCGCGGGGAGAGGGGACCGAGTTTTGTTTGCAGATGTGGGCTGCAACTCTTCTCCCCTTTGCAAAGGTGAACAGAAGCTGAGCTGTCTCTGTCATTTTATTTCACATCCTCTGAAGTTACCTACACTCGAATTAACGGACCCGGGGGGAAACAATGACGGTGTTTTCAACAGAACCCAGGCTTCCTGTTTGCAGGACGGTTGACTTAACACTTGAGCTATCCAGGTGCTAGCTCAAGTTTCGGGCTGTACCCGAAAATGAATTTCCCTTCGGGGATTAATAAAACTTATTTAATATGTATTAGAAAACAAAGGTAAAATGAGGAGGAACCCCATAAATTGATGCACAGGTCCTACCTGTTAAAACAACTTGTTTATACTTCATTTTCACCTGCTGACAGTTGTGCTTCTCTCCTGTGAGATTTCACCTAAATGAAATATTGATACAGCCATTCAGCCAGTAAACTAGTTTCTCCCCTTAATGTTATCATAATTAGAACAAACTGTGGCAGGCCGTTTTGATATTTATTAGTTTGTCTGAATAGGATCTGAAATACAAAATGCTGATAAATGTCAAAATGTCAAAACGGAAATTATAAAGTGTAAAGATTTCTGGGTATATGAAATTTAATTCTTCTTAATTCTACATTTCCAACTAGGAGGGTGATTTTGATCAGGAAGAATCCTATTTATTGATCTACAAATCGAACAACACAGAGGAGAGTGCTTTTAGTAAATGTTAAAATGGCCTGCCATAGCGACTACATATAAGCCTATGCATTAATTCGAGCATCATCCCTCTCCTTTGCAGCTGTAGTGCTGTTTCTCTTTTAAACACTTTCTACAATTTGTCGTTTTCATTTCTGTTTTAAAATCTCTAGTTCCGGTGTGGTGAAATAAGCCTGTTGTCATGGTGACTCGTCAAATCTGTGCTCCACTAATAATGACTTACCATACTTGTTATGCACATGGTCAACTGTCTGTGGGTTTATTAAAACTAACCAACAGCAGCATTTGAGAAACTGAAAACTCAGATTTTCCAACCATAGGCTAGATCAGTTCAGAGTTGAGGATTTGAGTCTGACCTGAAATGTTAAAAGAACCTCTGATGAAAGCAAAAGAAAGGAAAGTTTTTATTTGGAACTCTAGCAACTGGTTATCAAATTATTAGACACACCAAATTGTCATAATAAGTGGAAAAGGTTACATGCTCTGTGCTTCAAAAAAAAACAAAAAAACTCTGACCTTGTCTGAGCTTTTTATCCTTTTTAGCTGAGCTCGCTGGTACTCATCCAGGTTACCAACTTTATACAGTAGTAGCCACTCAAAATGTCCCCACTTCTGTTGATGGGCCCCTGGCTGGTTGCCTAAGATTGCTTCTTTAAACACCAATCTTTGTACTAAATTATTCTGTCATGATTTGTGGATATTAAGACAAGTTATTGTGGACATCTAAAGAGAAGCACCCTCTCCTGGTTAGCCTATGTAATTCAGTAAAAGGATGGAGTCAGAGTTAAAAAAAAAAAGGCAAGAGGGGGTCCCTCCAGCGGCTGGAAGTGGGCTGCCATTCGGCTGCCGTTTGACTGGGAAGGGCCATTTGCAATGGCTGCTACTGCAGGAGTCAGCTGGCATTAAGCGCCCTCTAAGCAGCTCATTTTAGTCTAATCTGGCATTAAAAACTGGCTCCACACACTCCTTTATAAGAACGACTAACTCTAAGGGGAACTGGGGCTCTCTATTGACCAGTTATCTCCATCTGCCCAGCCAACCTAGTATTCCCACTGATGGAGTTGGTTGGTCCAGTTAATCATTCACAGGTTTTCCCACACATTACCTTCTCTGCTCCACCATTCATTTAGAATAGCTACTTGTCTCCCATTTTCTCCACCATGTGGTTTGGGACTTTTTCCTTTGTTCTTGCCTTTTGGTTTTGGGCTTTAGCTCACTGTGGCTCCCAGACAAGGCCTCGTTCCAACATGACCGACCAGGAGCTCTTCTGGGGCGCTGACCAGTATGATTTCTCAGTGGTGCTTCCAGCAGCTGCCACAGAATGCTTCTGGCACTTTGCTCACCACAAAGAAAGGTTTTACCTGAACTTCATGGTGAGTAGGCACACTTTTATAGTACAGTTCGTGACTCAACAACAATGAATGAACACTTACTGCTCAAATACTCTGTCACTAATTAATCAGATTTTGTTGTTTCAACAGAATAAATGTTTTCATCATATGGAAAAACGTCTGCAATATCAAAGAACCGTTTAGGACAAAACTGTCAGAATTGTGCATATTGAATCCGGTGATGGGTAGCAGTCCTACAATAATGGGTTTCATTCTGTTTAAAGGTCCAGTGGGTGACGGGAATCGGTCTTGACAAGCATTTATCAGTCACTGTCAATGCTCCCAGCAGTCTGTTGATATCTACTGTTGATGATGCAAAGGGTCAGATCAACTTTGAGGTCGAAGAAACAGGTATGTCTCAGTTTTCTGCGTTTTTTTACTCAAAAGCTGAAGATTATCTTAAAATCAAAGCTACGGTGGTCGATTTTAGTGCGTCAATCAGTTCATTAGATTTGAGAAATTTGATAAATGTTTGGTTCGTGCCCTGGTTAATAAAAAAAAGGGTTTGATGTGTTTTGTTTTACTAAAGATGAGGATCAGAAATAAAACATAAACATAGCTCATCAACAAAAGTAAGACACACCATTGGCTGGCAGGAGGAAATAGACTCAGATAAAATGAAATGATTGAAATCTCCTTATAAGAAGCTAATCTGGTCCAGTGGTTCTCCAGGATCAACAACATGCTTTTAAAACTGATTGGTGACCTTTTGTTTACATCTTCGAATAAGTAATATAAGTAGAGTTATATGTTGATTTTTTGTTCTTTTATGGTTGTGATTTATGAGCATAGACTTAGGTCTACTTTTCTACTACTAAGAGGCAGTAAAAGGAAAAGTGAATGAGACAAGATCTGCATGATCTGAGAATGATGGAGGAACAGATAAACACCTGTTTAATCTGCATTTATTAGATTGTTTTTACTTTTAGCTCCAAATATTGTAATGATTATCCTTTTTGGTATTTAATAGATAAGATAACAACAACAATATTAAAAATAATAATCATCAACATTATAATAATCATAAAATGTATGATGAGATTATGTGTTTGGAAGGGATTTTGGTTTTTATTAAATCCCAGTTTTAGATTAGTGTAAGATTGATAGAAGAGAAAGAAGAAAAAAAGACTGATAGAAAGAAGATTGAATGACAGTGGAGGGAAACAGGGACACTGATGGAAAGATCTTTGAAAAGAAGGAAGAAAAATCTACTTAGAAGCTTTAAACAGAAAGCAGGCAGGAGTCAGTTAGAAAGAAAAGATGGAGAGAGAAGAAGACAGAGACTGAATAACCAGATGGCAATAATAAACACCATCGAGAATTTTATTAATCTGAGGAAATAGGAGAGGCACATTCCGGGATTTTACCCTTGATTTTTCTTTAAATATTAATAAATATGTAAAAATGGATGAAAGCATCACTGTTCCTGTTTCCTATTTTCATTTTGATTATATGTATTTATTTTCATCTACGAGCTGAAATGTCCCCAGATTGATTTCAGAAATCTGGTCATTTAATCAAAGCTAGATTTCAAAAGCAGAATATAAACAGCATGATATTCATTTCAGAAAAGAACTGGGCTTAATCCAATCTCTAAGATTTGCTTAAAATTCTACAGCTGAATTCAAATGTTGATGTTTTTCCAACATTATTAACTATAAATATTTAAAAACTGTGTTTTGTATGTAAAGAGGTAATCTGCATCTGATATAACATTAGTTATCAAACCAATCTTGTAAAATGTACTTGTCGTCTGAAGTTACACGTGTCTGACCTTGTTACCCTTCCAGGTTTCTATCAGATGTGTTTGAGCAACTTCCACAACCGCTTCAGCTCGATGCAGGTCTTCCTCAGCTTCGGTGTTTACTATGACAACAACCAGGACCCTTCTAAAGGCAAGGCGGAGGAAACAAAGGAGGAGGAGGAGAAACTGAACAACACATTCAGCATTATTCAGGTGTGTGTCACATTTTTTTGCTTCCATTTTGTTTCTTTATGGTGAAAAAACTATTATGTGTTTAGATAGAATGGATTTAGTCTCTTAGTAATTTTCACTGAAATATAAAAAATCAGGATTTATTACAAACTTCACTTCTTCATTTTAAAATTAAGGGTACTGAGGCTTTAACACACGGCTGATTAGAAAGCATGTCCGGTTTGTTATAATATCTTTAGAAAAGTGGTGTTAAGGCAACAGTTTCTTTATAGGAGGGGCGTTCAATAACTATTGTCTCTGACCCACTTCCAGCTTGTTGATAGAGTTGAAATTTTGCACGTGCAATTATTGATATCTCTACAGATTAAGTGGACAATTACAGCTCTGCAGTGTTTGCAGTTTCTTATTTACTGGTGTTTGAACTGAGTCAAGTCTGAAACGGAGCCTGTTGAGTGTCGAACAGCGATCCAGTTTTTATAGAGGCTTTTGATTAAATTAAAGTAACTTTTGGTGATAATACCCCCATCATAGGGTGTTGCAAAGCATTTTACAAGGCCATATGATGGGAAATAAAAATCAAAAGTCTCCTGTGGTGTGCGGATCACTGCCTGACACTCAACAGGCTCCATTTAAGACTTGACTAAATTCAAACACCTGTAAATCAGAAAGTGAAAATAGTTCAGAGCTGTAATTGTCCACTTAATCTATAGACATATTAATAATTGCACGTGCAAAATATCAGCTAGATCAAACCACTGGAAATGGGTCACGGGCATTACTTATTGAATGCCCCTCCTATATAAGAAGTGTTACCTTAAACCCTTGAACCCTACGGACCCACCGGTGGGTCCAGCTGCTACATGACCTCGTAATTTTACCAAACCCCCAGTATTGATGTAAAAAACATATTTGGCACAGTTTGGTGACATTTATGGGGAAATGTGCCAAAATGGCCTCTCCGCCTAAGAAATTTCTCACTAATACCATTCTAAAATAAATATGATTCATCTGATT
>NW_015151352.1:186618-190867 GCF_000732505.1 Cyprinodon variegatus
TCTCACCGACCAGCAGTCTACAGACTGACCAATGTTGCAATGTTTATTTCAAAGAAAATTTTGGCGAGGTTCAAAAAACATTTTGTATATTTACCCTAATATTTCAGGCAGGGTCAAAGCTACAATGGTGCTGACACCAGAAAACCATTCTATGACATCTTACCTTTACAGACGTACCAAAAGTTTCTTCTTAAATCTAATAGCTGTGAGGCTATAAGTTATTTACTTTTGTGTGTTTTTGTCAGGAAGAAATTTATTTATACCCCCTTAGGGTGTAAGAGGTTAACACCACATTTCTAAAGTCGTAGTGAAATAACGCATTGCAAAACTGCCGGATATTAACAATTTTAATTTCCGACTCAGAAAGCTGTCATGAATCCCCGCCCTCATTGAATGTATTTTGTAAAGAAAAATATTGATCTTGCTTTTCAGAGGGCAACCAACAAAGTGGAGCGTCACGTCTTCCACATATTTCGCTACTACAGCTTTGGCCGCATGTCAAAGAGTGCAGACTACTTCCTGCTGCAGTCCAACTCCAGGTACATCACATGGTGGTCAATGGCCCTCAGCTTGCTCATCATCACCTCTGGGTACCTGCAGCTCCTCTTCCTCAAAAGCCTCTTTGTAAGCAAAGCTGAGAACGAGAAGCCACGGTGCTGACAGAAGGTGTAAGAACAGAAAACAGGTTATAGTCTAAACCATGAACAATCCTTGCCTAACTAACTTCTCTGTGTTCTGGATCTGTGTAAAACCTGAAATAAAGGCTCTGAAAACATCTGACTGAATTTAGTTTTTCATTTACAGTTACAGGTGAGTGTTTATTTCAAACTGGTACACTGAAGAAGAGCAGGGAGATTGGACATGGTGGAAAAATGTTATCCGTCTTTATGTTATCCTGTTTTATATTATTCATATTTTTTGCAAAAGGAGCTACATGCTGGCCTTCAACATATTTTCAAATCTTTCCTACTGATTTTTTTTAAGGAGTCAGACAAGAGGTGGAATCTAATCTGTGCCGAGGGCAGCTAAGGAGAAATGTGGATTAGGGGTTGTTTCAGACTAGAAAACAACTTGTCACCAGGGAGCATGTACCCATCTCTCTGTGAAGTCTAAATTAGGCTGTATTTCCTTCCTTTGTGGCTTTTTTTTTCCCTCTCTTGAGTGTTGAAAGCCCTTCAAATGCTGCTTTTTCTTTGAAATACATTTATTAAACTCATATGTTTTTACTAAGTAGTGGTCTCTCCCTCTTTGATAGATAAAAATGCCATAGCATCGTTACTCATGGGGTGATATGTTTCAAACCTTAATTTCTTGTAAATTGGGTTACTGCTGCCTACAGCTTATGAAAACCATAAATCCAGAGTTACATTTTAAAATAATGTAAAAAATTTAAATACTTAAACTTTAGGTCTTTCAGTTGACCTATGGAGGGGTAAGACAGGCAGTAGAGCATATCTTCCAAAATGTTCGTTTATCCCTCTGAATAAGTTTTTAGAAGCATTATTTCAGTGTAAGGTGGGGATGAGTGGGAGATCAACAACCACAGACCATATAAATAGGGAGGGGAAAATGTAAAAAAAAAAAAAAAAGAAAAAGGATCTTTAACTATGAAGGACTGAACTGATCCTTGGTTTGATCCAGTGCTGCACGGCTGTCAGTTAGAGGTCTGCAGTACCGGGGCCCCGTCCTGTCTCCGTTCCTCTTCATCATTTACACCTCGGGCTTCACCTCCAACACGGACAGCTGCCATCTCCAGAAGTTCTCCCATGACTCGGCCATTGTAGACTGAGAATCGATCGGTCATCATTAACTTTGTGGACTGATGTGAGAAGTACCACCTGTGTCTGAACACCAGTAAGACCAAGGAGATGGTGACGGACTTCAGGAGAAGACCCCACCTCACTCCCCCATAAACATCCAGGGCAGGACATAGAAACTGTTTCAAATCCCTGGGTGTTCACGTCAATAATAAACTGGACTCATAACAGCGACGCCCTGTATAAGAAGGGCCAGAGCTGCCTCTCTCCGTCTCCTGAGGAGGATGAGGTCCTTTGCAGGGAGCAGGCCCCTGCTTCAAACCTTCTCTGACTCTGTGGGGGCATCAGCCCTCCTCTTAACTGTTGTCTTCTGGACCCCTGGCAGTGCAGAGCCCGACAGAAAGAGACTGAACAAACTGGTGAGAAAGGCTGTTTCTGTCCTAGGCTGCACTCTGGACTCAGTGGCTGAGAAGAGGGTGCTGTCCAAGCTTCCATCCATCATGGACACCACCTTCCACCCTCTGCAGCAGACTGGAGAGGAGCTGAGCAGCTCCTTTAGTCAAAGACTTTTACAGCCTGTTTGGAAAAAGGAGCGCTATTGCAGGTCATTCATCCCTGCTGCAACCAGACTCTACAATGCCATGCTACAACCACAATAACTGCTGCAATGGAGAATAATTACTATTGAATACCCTGATCAATAACCTGATTCTTTATATTTGACACCCAGTGCAATAACTATATATATAAATATCCATATATATAAAAACCCATGTAAATACCCCGTGCAATAACCCCATATAATAATCCTACTATAAACATTTTTTAAAAGCTGTCATATGTGGACACACTGTATACACATTTGTATTTCATCTTCTTTTTCATATATCATTTTAGGAAACCAAAACTAGTTTTGCAGAGGTGCTGAAAAGAGAGGAGGCTGTGTTGGCTGCTATGACCCTCCCCAAATTAAACTATGATGGCTTTGATCACAGGAAATGAATGATGAGGCAAAAGTAGGTCTGCTGATGGATTGTACAAAGATTGCCCAGGAACAAGACCTGCAGGCAGGTATAACCACATTTTACATCACCTGAGCAGCAAAACAAAAGAGGGGTGGTGCAGAGAAACTAGTCCACGCATTTGTTACTTCCAGCTGCACTATTGTAATTCTTTACTATCAGGAATGCTTAAAACTTTCCTTTTTGATAAAGCTTATTGTTAGAGTTGCTGAGGTTATCCTGAGCTATCTCTATAGTTATGCTGCTATAGGCTTGGAGTGCAGGAGGACATAGGGATCCCTTTTTCATCATTCTGCTTCATTCTATCTCTATTCTCCCACTCTGCAGAATCTGTTAGTTCAATCTCTAACGTTCTGCTCTCTCTGCTTTTTCTCATAGTAGCTTCATCTGGTCTGTTCCTGTTTAGCTGTGACTCCATCCTGGAGAGAAATATCAGCTGTGCTGCTGCCATCAACACCTTTGTTTCTAGATGTTTGAGCTCGGCCGGTTTTTCAGTGTAGTCCTGTTTCTCTGACTGTGACTAACTGGATGTGCTCTCTTCATCCTCTGACATGGGAGCTAGCTCGGAGCTCGTCTGTCTGGCTGCGTGTTGACAGGTTGACAGTTGCTTTTTGTATCTATGCTTCTTTTTCTATGTCTGCTTCTGTCTCCTTGAACCCCAGTCGGCCTCAGCAGATGACCGCTCACACTGAGCCTGGTTCTGCTGCTCACCTGACATTCCTCAAATGTCGAACTATCCCTAATATAAACAAACATAGATTCATGAATGTTATGGGCGCCCCCATTTGTGTTTGCATAATTCCTGCCTTGAGAGCCGACAGGAGGTGAGGAACCATGCTAGTGTAATGTGTAAATGGTCATAGGAACCAAGCTCGGTCTGAACTTGGCACAGATCAGTTTCAGAGGGCTAGTGTTCTGTCAGGATGGAAGGGTGATTTTAATCATAAAAAAAAAGTGTTTCTGAACAGCATTACCAACTCTAACTTTAATGTCTGAACTAAATAGTATTTAAAATGTCAATAAAAGGCAAGTCACTCAGATGTATCAACATTTTCAATTATATAAAGAAATTGACTAAGGGGCAAAAACAATTATTTATAAGTCACTTCCCCTTTACAGGTTGATGATTTTGTTGATGGGGTTGCTAGTTCTCTGAGTACTGCCTTAGACAACGCAGCTCCTTTGAAAATGAAAACCCTTAAAAATAGAAAGCTGGCTCCTTGGTGTAATGCAGAGCTGCGCACTTTGAAGCAAAATGTTAGGAAACTGGAGAGAAAATATCACTCCACAGGCTTACGGGAATCCTACCTAGTCTGGAAAATTAGTTTACTGCTGTATAAGAGGACCCTTTGTAAAGCAAGAGCAGCATATTTCTCCTCATTAATAGAGAATAAGAATAATCCTAGATATCTTTTTAATCCAGTTGCCAAACCCACCCAGAGTCATAGCTCTGTTGAACTGTCCATTCCA
>NW_015151352.1:192397-196375 GCF_000732505.1 Cyprinodon variegatus
GTCATTTAAATCCCATATCAAAGAAGTTCCTACAATTTCTAGAAAATCGTGATTGCTTTTGTCACACAAATATTTTACCTTTTACCTTGACTTTACTTCTCTTTACCAACTGACCGTTTTGATTATGTGACAAAAAGTAGATATATCTTCAGCTCTATAGAATACAGCACAAAATGTGACACAAAGACAGACATCGCACAATTCTTTGCAAAATATATACAACAAATATATACAACAAAGCACACAAATGAAATAACCAGATACATACAACTAGATCAGCTACTATATACAGATTTATTTTTGTAAAACAACTCACAGTTGTTCTTCTTCTTTACAACATTATCCAGGGAAACAAAACATTGGCAAAGACCTATATTAAAGTTTATGAACTACTGAGTACTCTATGATTGGATTGGAAGTAATGTAGCTTGTAGCTGCTCATGCAATGATGCTCCTTTGCGTACCCCGTTATTTATAACCAGGCAGGCATCCAATCTACAATCAGACAGTCAACAAAGTCAACAAACAAAACACACTAAGTGCTGCTCTTTGCTGTAGAAACCCTGGGAACTTTAATCAGACTGGCTTAGGAACCAAGACAAACACCAACTATGGACTACATCAAAGTAGTTCTGCATCGTACCATTAGGTTTGAAAAGAGATAAACTAAGATGTTGATGTAGAAGACCAATTATTTATAGAGAATGTTATTTTAATCCTGGGCGACAAACTACAAGGATTTTCTGGCTGATTTTACAGGGAATGTTTTATTCATTGCTCTTTTAGGTCTTTAGTAGTCCAACAACAACAACAATCTCTGAGAATGGTCTGTCAAGAGTTTCACTTTAGCCTCATCTTGCCACATACTGAAGACACTGAAACCTAAGTTACCCGCTGGTACTGATTAAGCGTGTGAATGAGTGACTGCATATTCTAGTGTATCAGGTGACTAATACAAAAGTTGTGTCCATTTACTAATTCAAACATTTTCTGACCTTCCCTGAACTGTGGGGTTATTGACAATATAATGTTTCACTCGATATAGAACCTGACATGGGAGATATGATGGAGCAGACTGGCAAAGCAGTTGAAGGCTTGAACATTTCAATGGTGGGGAAAACCTTCAATGTTGGGGGTGTGAACCGTGGTGCTTGGGGAGGCAAAGATGCAGTCGGGTTTTAATATGGTATTTTACAGATAAACTATTGGGTTCCAGAAGGCTGAGGGGCTGTGGGACTTATCTGCTGTTCTTGGGGAGGTAGAGGGGCTGCGGGACTTATCTTTTCTTCTTGGGCAGGTAGAGGGGCTGCGGGACTTAACTGTTGTTCTTGGGGAGGTAAAGGGGCTGCGGGACTTATCTGCTCTTCTTGGGGAGGTGGAGAAGTTGCGGGACTCATCTGCTGTTCTTGGGGAGGTAAAGGGGCTGCTGGACTTATCTTTTCTTCTTGGGCAGGTAGAGGGGCTGCGGGACTTAACTGTTGTTCTTGGGCAGGTAAAGGGGCTGCGGGACTTAACTGCTGTGGTTGTTGAGGTAGAGGGGCATTGGGCCTAGGCTGCTGTGGTTGTGAAGGTAGAGGGGCATTGGGCCTAGTCTGCTGTGGTTGTGAAGGTAGAGGGGCATTGGGCCTATATTGCTGTGGTTGTTGAGGTGGAGTGGCATTGGGCCTAAACTGCTGTTGTTGAGGGGGTAGAGTAACATTGGGTCTGAACTGCTGCTGTTGAGGGGGTAGAGTAACATTGGGTCTGAACTGCTGCTGTTGAGGGGGTAGAGGGGCATTGGGTCTGAACTGCTGCTGTTGAGGGGGTAGAGTAACATTGGGTCTGAACTGCTGCTGTTGAGGGGGTAGATAGGCATTGGGTCTGAACTGCTGCTGTTGAGGGGGTAGAGTGGCATTGGGCCTGAACTGCTGTTGTTGAGGGGGTACAGTGGCATAGGGTCTGAACTGCTGTTGTTGAGGGGGTAGAGTGGCACTGGGTCTGTACATCTGTTGTTGAGGGGGTAGAGTGGCATTGGGTCTGTACATCTGTTGTTGAGGGGGTAGAGGGGCATTGGGCCTGAACTGCTGTTGTTGAGGGGGTAGAGGGACATTGGGCCTGAACTGCTGTTGTTGAGGGGGTAGAGGGACACTGAACCCAATCTGCAGTGGTTGAGGAGGCAGAGGGGCGGTGGGCTGACTGGGCTGAGGAGAATTAGGAAACGTTGGTCCTGTAGGGTAGGGTGGTGACATTTGGGATGGTGATGGTGATGGTAATTTAGGGCTTTCATCAAGTGACATAGAACGGATCATTTTATGGAGCATATCTTTCTGGTCAAGCTGTAGTGCCCCTGACAGAACCTGGAAGTTATCGCTTAGTTTTTCATTTATCTTACTGAACTTTTCATCACAGTCTTTAGACTTAACTTGGCCTCTATTAGCATTTGACCTGGTGAATTTTGTTATGTGTTCTTCTGCTTCTTTCAGAGTCATTAGGATTTCCAACAAACAATGGGAAACCATAGGAGTGATCTGATCAGGTTCCTTTTCTTTGATTGCCTTAACAAGTCTCTCAAGGGTTTTAACTCTTTGGGCGACTCGATCACAGCGGTCTTTGTAGACCTTCACATTCTCAGCCCTTCGGTAGATGGTTGAGCATGTTTCCAAGATGAGTTCTACAGTTTCCATGATTATCTGTGGAGACAGAGAAGCAGGAAAATATATTTTTGTGTCATAATTTCCAACATATTTTATACAAAGTGGATAAACTTGGGGGAGGGGGGTATATTGCGCTAAAGTTAACTTCTTCAAGGGTGATAAAAAAGAAAAACTATCTGCTTTGTACTTTGGCATGTAGGTCAACACATATAGGGCACCAATCCATACCTTCTTTTTTAGGGTGGTGGAGGGCAGGCGCCTATCCCCTGCAAGGGGTGAAAAACAGGGTACACCTTGAAGGGGTCCCTGTCTAAAGATAAACATTAAACAATAAAACAAGCTGGTACATTGCAAGAGGAAGCCAAGGCATATAGTTAAATTACCATTTTAATCTGATGAATGTACATCCATTAGATGCAAGTTTCAGGCTTTAAAGCTTTAGGGAAAGTATTGTCCTACAGATTTATTTCGTACATATACAGATTAGATATACCTAGCAAGAACTAATAAACCCTTTTTAAAGTGAGTTTAGGTATTTCAGGTAGATTCTATTAGAAGGAGGCCTAGTGGTTAGCCCTGAACATTGGCAAGACTATGGCTGTGTCCCAACATCTGACCTAACCCCTGTTGGGATATATTGCCACAATGGAGCCAATTCAATTTGAGGAAATATTTCAAACCACACCCCTTTCTTTTACACAAATAGAACAAAGGATGCTCTGGAAAGTTCTGGAAATTTTCAACCAAAAGGAACAGTCAGCTCACGCATGGACCAATCATCTGATGAGAAGGATTAAACTTCAACAGGAAATACCCCTACATCATTCAGGGTTTAAATCCCAGAGCGCAAGATCAATTTCTCTCTTTCCCCTGGGTTTTAACACCTGTAAGGAGAGGCCTGTTTCACGTGAAATGCTAAAAGAAAGCTAACTGGAAGTAGCTTTCGTTTTCCTGCCTAAAAAGTCACAGATCGCAGTGTCCCATCGTGAAACCCAAAGTGAGTTTGAAACTCACTTTAACTTTTTCCGAGAACAGACCCTTGGTGAGACGGACCCGCATCGAGCCGAGATCGAACCACGTGTCCCCCGCTTCCGTCCCGGACTGGAAGACGTCTCAAATTAAAACCCATCCACTTTTCCATTTGATGTTTTAATGAGGTGCTGCTCTAGGGCAAGCAGGCAGATAGGAGAAACTGGAATTAATGCTGATGTGTAATCTGTGCTGGTTATAAGAACTCTGGTTTAACGGTTCAAATAAGTGTGCTGTGAAAAGCTGCATATTTCTGTCTTCCTTTCTTTCTATCCTGCTTTCCTTCCTTCGCTCTAAGGTTGTTTTTTGAGAGTTT
>NW_015151352.1:197917-200461 GCF_000732505.1 Cyprinodon variegatus
GCTGCTGTCACTAGCTGACAATAGGCTGTTGTCAAAACAAATCCCATGATGCTTTGTGTGAAGAGCTCTCACAAAGCATTCTGGGATATATCGTCTAATCAAGTAACCAAGGATCACTACTTTTCAGAGTGCATTGTGGGAAATTTTGAGTCCACTACTTTTTCATCCACTAGACCAGAGGTCACGGATTAGCGGACCGCAGTCCGGATCCACCTGCTGGCTAATCTGGACCCAACCTGATTCAAAACATTTATAAATTATCACATGTTGTCCAACAGCAGTGTCTAACTTCACTTTCACTTTCTCCTGTTAATACGGTAAAGCGTCCGGTGGAGCATCCGGCTCCAGGCTGCACGTGATATAAATTAGCCAATGAGCTGCTGTCAGTCTGGGTTGCTGCTGCTGCTACTTTTAGACACAGCAGGCAAACCTGTGGCAAGCCGGGCGATGGGAAAGAAGGAGAAGATGATGAGAAAAAGAGAGCAGAGAAAGTGTGGACTGCTGGAAGAACTGTGGTGAACTGGTGAAAGAAAAGTGAAATGGACCTGTAACACTGACCTGTAACACTGAACACATTTTCCTATAATTATAACCAAGTCCCAAAATCTTGTTTATAGTTAACTTTTTGCAGACTCCAGATTCAGACTGACTGACAAACTGCAGATTTGACTACCTCCCAGAACAGCATTTTATACTCTTATTCATAATTAAAAATGGGGTCAGATGACTTAATTTATTAGAAATACCCATCTTATTTATGATCAGAAATTATGCTCACAAATAACAGAAAATGTTTTTGAATCAGAAATTTGGGACATAAAAACTCTAGGTCTGATCTATTCCTCTAATACACTGCAGACTTCTGACTCTAATCCTTAACACAGAATAAGGCTCGTCAGACATCATAAAGGCTAAACGAGTTAGCACCGACAAAGAATTAATCATTACTTCATCTTGCTAAATTTAGGTTTTATTTCCCTAAATGCTTTTGTCATGTAGAAAAAGATCTTTTTTCTCCAGGATGATTAATTACCTTGAACAAAAGAAAATTATATTTTCATGTAATTTACTGACAATAAAATATAAAAAAAAGCTTAACATTATTTGAATGTATTTGATAATTTACCTTTATGTAGATAGTCAGGAGCTGCTTGGACTCGTGTTCAAAGGCTGATATTGAAGGCAAGCCGTCTGTGAATCTAAACTTAGTTCCTCAACCTTTATATTCCTGTTGAGCAGAAGTCTTTGGCATCCGAGTTATCTGTGCTTCTGAAAACAAAGACATCAACCTGTCCTGTGTCGTTTGAACAGGAATATCCTGTTTGAGCGCCTAGATGGAGTTTACTGGCAATGCATAGAGAAGTGTTAGGAGATGACTCATTCTTATGTCCTGGGGTCAGTTTCACAAAGCAGGTTTACTGAAAACGTTAAAATTTATAAAACATAAATCATGGAAACTGAGTTTTGTGTTTCACATAGTTTGTTTACTTAACCTCTATTTTTGTTACCATAGTAACATTCACCCTGGAGCTAACCTGGTTGGGAGCAGGTTTTGTTCAATAAACTCAGTGTCACTGTGTCTGCCCTGCTTACTGTAGAGCCAATCACGCCGCTTTACTTCCTGATTTAATAGGGAGAGTTCTTAGTTTTGAAGGTGCCTTAGACACATTAGGTATTAAAAATAAAAACCTCCTATTTGATGAGGATGCACATAAATAATGAGCAGCATCAATTCATAGAGTATGAAATATTTGTTGGGAGAGGATTCACCAGACTGTGTATAGACGTCCTTTCATATTCAGGTAATTTTATGAAAGCTACGTTTCAACTACCAGTCCATCACATACATCCACGACCTCATCCATCCTCACATTTACGTCTTTAACAGGTATTTATAAGTAATTAATATCAGTGAAAACATATTGATTTGTGATAACAGCATTATAAAAAAACAACTGCAGTCAGACAGCCACTTATTTGCTATGTAATGGAAGACGGAAATAAAATGAGGAACCCCATAAAATGATGCACAGGTCCTACCTGTTAGCACAAGTTTTTCATGCTTCATCTTCACCTGCTGACAGGTGTGCTTCTCTCCTGTGAGATTTTACCTCAATAGAATACACCGATCGACAACCATTTATTCAGTAACTAGTTTTCTCCTTAATGTTATCGTGATTAGAACCTGCTGGGACCCTTTTTCCACCTGGATCCCCGCTCTTTTTGGCCCTCAAGTCCCTCCGTTGTTGCACAAACTTGCCCTCACTTCCCCACCGCCTCGGCCGCATCTTGACCCACAGCTAGTTCCTGATTGGCCCTCTGGCGTTGTGGCGTGGAATAACATAGCGCAGACCACGCTTCAATATTGGGCATGTATAAAAAAATCTACGACAAGCTGACTGCGACACACTGCTGGGGGAGGAGAACCAGGCCTTTAGACTGCGGGAGGACATAGGGACCCCCTTCTCATCATTCTATCTCTATTCTAGCCTGACGTAGTCCGACTCAATTCTAGTCAGAATATGAGTCTGATGCTGCTCCATA
>NW_015151352.1:201542-204513 GCF_000732505.1 Cyprinodon variegatus
AGAAATAAACTAAATTGAATTGAAATTATCATCCGGACAGATGGTCACTACTTTGGTCATTACTGTGAGGGATTGCTGAAGAGTCAATGAGTCGATGCAATCAACTGGTTTTCCCTAGATAGAAAAGTTGTCTCTGTAAAGTGCCTTAAGATGACAAGTGTTGTGTATTGGCACTATAGAAATAAACTGAATAGAATTAAATTTGACTTTACTGAACCAAAGTGATTTTAGAAACAAACTCACCAATAATTTTTACAACTGAACCTCTAGTATCTAAAGGTAAAAAATAAAGCAGAAATGAAATATGTTTCACCAAAACGTATTTTATTGAATGTTTAAGGTGTAAATAAATAAGGCACATTCAACAATTGAAACCTTGGACGTGAAATAAAAATAGTGCATTAAAAGAATTTAAAAAACAGCAGACTTGGAAAGCACCTTGTACTTTGACAAGACACTTTTAGAGAAAAAGTCTTTACACGTGAGGATCTACACGGGGAACCGTCGAACGAGCAGCTGATGAACACTTCTTACTGACCGAGTCTGACTTCAGAGCTTCACTTTAGACAGAAAACAGAAGGTGATCCCTAAATACTGCAGCTTTTTTCTTATCGCGGTAGAATACAGCGATGAATAAACATAGATCACATGTTTAAATTTTGCAGATTCTCCCTTTAATTCTTTAAACATCTCCACCGCTGTGACCTACCTCCCGGGAAATCCTTGCTTAAATTCAGATCGGCGTATTTGGTCAGCAGCACCCTAACAGTCATTAGCCTCACTAAGCAGCAAATGTCAACATGTTTTCTAATCCAGCAGTTATTCCTTTATGCATTTCCCTGTGGGACCACACACTGAAAAAATCAAAATCTAGAGAAGCAATTTCTTTCTTAAAATAAGTGCATTTTTTCTTGGATTGAGAAGGAAAAATACATTTTGCCAATAGAATAAGATAATTTACATTTAAAATAAGAAAACACAATTGCATTGTCTTATTTCAAGAGCATATTACCTAATTATCTTATTTTAAGAGTAAAAATGTTCATTCCATTTACCTACTCAAATTTAGCAGATGTACACTTAATTTAAGAATTTTCTTCTTATTTCTAGATTGTTTTTCCAGTGCAGCTCTCTGAAAAGCGCCAAATTGTTTTTAAGGACGTATTTAATCACGTCCTACAAACTGGCTGTAGTAATGTGGAAATAAATCCCAGAGGTTTGAATATTTTCATCCTAATTTGAGGTCTTTTCTTTTTTGAATCTATATTGTTTAAAACCTCTTAACGTCCACCTAATTTTAAGTCATCCTCGTCTTTTTGCATACCCAAATGGAAAAGCAAATAACTAACTCGAAGCCCAAATTAAACGTGTGATATATCATTTGAAAGCTTCTTCTTTCTGAAAATATAAATGAAAATAGTGAGTCTAAAACACAGCCTAAACCGCAGCAGTTAAAGCATTACTCAAAGTTTCTTCTTAAATGTAAGAGGTATTTTCTGAATAGCAGTAACAAAAGAAAAAAAATGGCGTAATTTGTGCCGATTTTCTCATCATGGGTTGTTTTTATTGTGAATATGCTGGAATACTTTTAATCCGTAGACCCTTTCCGACAAATGGAGTATAAACAATCTAAGATTGGATTTATAATCCAACCTTAGGAACGCTTCAAAGGCAGGAAGTTCCAGCTTTATTTCTAAAATTCATTATTTATACATTATCAATTGTGCTTTGGTGCTCATGGTGAATATAAAATGAACTTGTTGGTTGGATTGTGGAGAATCTAAAGCTGCTTTCACACTGAAAACCAGGGTTGAGCCGCTAACAATCAGCTTTTGGCTCTTTTCCCGATTGAGCGAAATGCTAACCCTCTGCTGGCGGCTGCGTGGCCACTATGATGTACTCTCCCACCACTGCGTGTCTGATGACACCATCATGGATGAACGTTGATGATGTCACCAGGGCAACAGAAATCAGGAAATTAATGGAGAGCAACAGGGACGGGAGCCGAGTGGATTTTAACACGGGTCGTTTGACCCGGGTAGCAGCATCAGTGATCTGTTCCCACTGCCACTAAAAGTCCACTGTTCCCGGGTTTAAATAGGTTTTTCGGTCAGTGGGAAAGGGTTCTAAGCTTTCTAAGGATGTATAACGTCTATATTGGCAAAAGTTTAACCAGTGATGTTTTTGAGTGTGCTGCTGTGTTTAATGTAAATACACACAAGGGACCGCCGGCGATCCAGTGGATGTTCAGAAAAGACAGAGTGGAAATGGTTTTGGTCAAACTTATTGAGGGTCTGACGGTGTGGACTGGAAGACTGTCTGCAGTGATGTGACTAACGTGACGACAGCAAGAAAACTCGGCAGCAGAGGGAACAATCAGGTGCAGAACCTTCCTGAAAACAGGAACCATGATAGGAACTTATCCTTTTAGTATGTTTGGTAACAGAATGAAGCCAACCAGTGTTTTAGTCTCTAATCAAGAATAAGGAGTTTACAAATGAAACTCTAAACCTGTTCTTGAATTGAAAGGTCAAGTCTCTGCTCAGGGCAGGTCTCAGTCAGTTTCAGAGTGGGCTGGGGGCTCAGCTGGGACCCCACAGTCCAGCGTGTGACAACGAACCATCGGCCGCTCCTTCTGTCGAGGCGGAAGGTCGGGGCTTCCGAAGTGGCTGCTGACTTCCACCGTTTCCCGTCGCCTCAGCCTCCTCCGCTCTGGGTTCACCTGCAGGAGGGAAAACGCCATCAGGTCAGGACGGACTGCCGCGCGGTCGGACTCCTTCATCGGACCAGCCCACCAACATTCAGACATTATAATCTACAGCAGCTCATGAAATGTGCACCGTAAAAATAGCTGCAGCTCAAAGATGTGATGAGGTAAGGAGAGCAGCGCAAAGTAGGCACAATGTCTCAACGTACCTCAGAAATACCTTTATCTCTGAAGTGGTTTGATAGACAGCAAAAAAAAAATAAA
>NW_015151352.1:207903-209838 GCF_000732505.1 Cyprinodon variegatus
AGCTCCGCCCAACGCGCGTCAGACACACTTTTGCACCGCGCAGCCAGAGCAGCAAAGCTGCTTCAGCCGCGCGTCAGAACTAACTGGTACAAGAAGCAAAAAGGAAGCAGTAGACACGATTTTGCTGCTCCTGCTGCGTCTGGTGTGAAAGCAGCATAACAGTCATGTTTTTGGACTGTGGGAGGAAGCTGGAGTACCTGGGGAGAACCCACGCATGCTCAGGAAGAAAATGCTAACTACATGCAGAAAGACCCCGGGCGGGGAATCGAACCGAGAACCTCCTTGCTGCAAGCAAGCAGAGCTTGTGAACAGAGCGGCGCTGTGCGCCACGCAGTACGATTCCCGCTCAGAAGGATGTTCTCTCATTTGCTCTGCCCACCAAAGTTGCTCTGTTCCGCTTAAAATCCGCTCCACACTCACCTTAATTTTCCTGCCGCTACGGTGAAATCGCTCCACGCTCACTCATATTTTCAGGAGGTCATTTTCTGATATTTTTCCTCCATCTAATGATGCCAGGGCCCCGGCCCCATGGCGTTTGATTTAATGATGTGACCGACACATGTGGATCGTCTTATTAAACTGGCTGTTAAATTATCGCTTCCCAGCTGTGAACCTAACACCTTGCTCCATCCATGTTGCCGCACCTTTCCTATTAAATGATTCATTTATTTTACTAGACTAAATTAAAAAAGGTCACTTCACTTCCCATTGCAAATGAAGTAATAGCGTATAATGCATGTATGCCATCCATTTTATAAACAGGCTCTTACCACAACCATCACTGTATATAACCCACTCTGTATTGTTAAGTATAATTAGTGAAAGTTTTTATGAGTTTATCCCACTTTTTATCACACAATATGCAATCCTGTTCTCTGCGATTCTGTGGTAAAGTTGAAACATAGACTATCGAAATCATCGCTGCGACTTTGAAATGAAAACCGCCATATTTCTTCCACTCACGCGCTCTTCCACCGAGAAGCCCACGACTAAAACCCAACACTCAAAAATCCTTCTGGTTTCATTTCCGTGAGGACACAGAGGTCAAAGGTCACCGGCTACCTTTCCACCCAGTTCATAAGCGCAGTCCAGCGGCGTCCTCTGCCTCTTGTTTACGAGGCTGGGCGAGGCGCCGGCCCTCAGCAGCAGCTCCACCAGAGCATGGTGTCCTCCTCGCACCGCCTCGTGGAGAGCCGTGTTGCCCTGCAGGTTCGCCACGTTCACCATCGCATTGCTCTGTAAACACATTCATTTTTCAGTAAAAATAAAAAATCACTTTGTAAAGCAGCTGCTGAGTGTCAGTCCGAGCATCTACCTGCAGCAGAGTGCTGGCCGTCTCCAGGTTACCACGGAGACAGGCGTGGATCAGAGGCGTGTTTCCGTAGTGATCCTTCTTGTTTAGTTTGGCGTTGCACTCCAACAGAAATCTCACCACCTACAAATAAAGGCGATGATATCTAGATAAGAACAGCTAAAGCAGAACTTTATTTAAAACAAAAAACAAGAGATCAAAGGGAGCCAAATGAAAATGAGAAGGGCCCTAAAGGGACGGCTGGGTTACAGGGACCAACCCAAACAGAGTGCGGCCCTTAAATCAAGAAAACCGTTCAGATTTTCTCCCAAAAACCAGAAATCTTGGCTGACGAGATTCTTTAACACGAGGATTCCCAGATTTCTGCTACTAGATCTCCCACTGGCCGTCACTTTGACGGGCGACATTTTCCCCAGTGGAACGCATGAGTAGCGATGTCGTCATCAACTGAAATGGTTCTAGTGTGCCTTATAAACGTATTGTAGAACTTACAACAGGCCTTAAATATGTATATCTATATAGAATATATCTATATACAGGTGCTGGTCATAAAATTAGAATATCATGAAAAAGTAGATTGATTTCAGTAATTCCATTTAAAAAGTGAAACTTGTATATTATAT
>NW_015151352.1:212798-215281 GCF_000732505.1 Cyprinodon variegatus
ACAGTTGCCTTTTGTATCTATGCTTCTTTTTCTATGTCTGCTTCTGTTTCCTTGAACCCCAGTCGGCCTCAGCAGATGGCCGCTCACACTGAGCCTGGTTCTGCTGGAGGTTTTTTCTCTCCACTGTCGCTACGACATAACGCTTCTGTCATTGGACAGAAGTTCTGGACACGTTTTAGGAGATTCTGGGACGTCAGGCAGACCCTGGATCAATCAGCAAGGCGTGACAGGAGCCCAAACAGAATCCTTGACTTTTCTCATCTTAGGGAAGAAAGTGCTTCTTGCAAGATTTGTTATAAAATACAACTTTATTCTTACAAATTTACGACTTTATTCTCATATTTAACATAGATTAATCTCTAGCCCGGCCCTAATATTCCTTTGTAATGAAGCATGCTGACAGATGAAAACTTTTTTCATCTTAAATGTAAAGTTTTACATATTTTTTTTCCAATCTAGGAATAATTCCTGCTCTAAGTTGGTCGCTCTGTCAGCTAAAGGCACGTCGTAGAGCCTCTACACTCCAGTTAATGATCAATCTAGATTTAGATGGCGATAATTTCAATAATTGATTAATCAGGATAATTCCGATTAATTGTTTCATCGCTAAACTGAGAAGCTGCTCTTCTACCTGAACGTGGCTGTTCTGGCTGGCCAGGTGCAGAGGTGTGGCGTTCTGGTTGGTGCGGGCGTTGACGTTGGCCCCGTGGCGGATGAGCAGCGCCGCTATGGACGAGTGGCCGTGCAGCGCGGCCACGTGGAGCGGCGTGAAGCCGTCTGCGTTGCAGCTGCTGACTCCCAGCACTCCGGCCTGCTGCACAGGGAGCTGCAGGAAACCACAGACGTCCTTTAACACAACATCTGCTCCCAGGAGGATAAAACCTTCCTGGACCAAAGGCTGCAGACCTTCTGGGTAGGAGCACAGTTGGGACACTGACAGAGCGGGTGACAGAGGCGGGACTCAGACCGCAGCTCTCCTTCATCCTCCTCTTCGTCTGTCCACTCCAACAGGTAGCGCATCTGAAACAGACGGCAACGGTTCACAAAGCAGCCGTCTACAGCCGGAGCCGCCAGATCAAAGAACTCACCATCTCCACATCCCCATCAGCTACAGCCCGCAGCAGCTTCTCCACCTGACAAACACATGGATGGAGAGATGAACTCATGCTCACACTACGGCTCCTCCTCTTCCTCCCATCACGGCTGCCACATGACTACTAGGATCAAAAGCTCTGCTTGGTTTAGGGTGGTGCTTTAGTTTGTTCACCTCTCTGTGTCGAACGCCTTCAGCCTCGGGTTTGGACTCTGAGCTGACAGAAGACGTGCTGGAGACGGAGGAGCGGCGGCTGCTGCTGCAGTCCGACGCCAGGGGGGAGCAACTCGGAGACTGGATCGATAAGGAGGAGGAACGCAACAAAAACAGATGGAAAAAGATTTTAAAATGGTTCAAACTGCTTCAAAAACTGCAACAACGTCATGTAGAAAAAAGATTTTTTTTTCATAATCCCTTTAAATAAAACACGACTCCATGTTCAGCATGTACAGCATTTTGCACTGTTTTCCTTTTCTTCTACACTCTTTACATTCTGATCACTGCTGTACTTTATAATTGGTAATGTTCATTTCACTGTTTGCATCCAAATGTAATTTTGTATACCCTCTGCAAACAGAAAATGACAATAAAGTTAGTCTTAGTCTAAAACTAAAAAATGTCCCAGATAGTAAAGCTGCTGTACTGTTTTACTAGAGGTCGTTTGGTTTAAAAACAAACCTGCATAAAGTGTGTTAAACTTTGAAAGTTGGTAACCAACGGTTACAGTTACGTTGTTCAGGTAAAATCTAATCATGAAGGAAATGTTGTTTTCCGAGGTTATAAGGCTAAATTATTTTTAGATACAAGTTCAGCGTGTTTTCTTTGCATCTCTGTTATCCCTCACCTGACAAAATCTATGGATGCATGACATGAAGAATTGGAGAATTTGAGGAGTAACAATCCATGTAGATTAAGAACAGTTCTACAGTTATTAGGAGCTTGGCTATATAAGTGTTTCCCATTAATGAGTGTTGCCAACTCAGCGACTTTGTCGCTATATTTAGCGACTTTTCAGACCCCTCCAGCGACTTTTTCAAAAAAACGACTAGAGACAAATCTAGCGACTGTTCTGGTGTCACAGGCGGCTTTTGGAGACTCTTACGTGACTGCACGTATCGTTCCTACTCTTGTCCTCCAGCAGCATGTGCTGCCGTGGGGCGCCTCCCCCGTCCCAACTCTGCAGTCAGAGCTGCAGCATGTTTACCCTCAGGGAGCAAGTGGGATATAAATGTGAAATGTTATTTGGTCTAAAATGCGACAGTGGCGTTGGATGTAGGAGTTTGCCCTGAAATCGAAGGGTTGATGGTTCAAGCCTCGACTCCGACTTTCAGTGTCGTTGTGTCCTTGGGCAAGACACTTAACCTGCATTGTCTACTGATGGTGGTCAGAG
>NW_015151352.1:220169-222693 GCF_000732505.1 Cyprinodon variegatus
CTTCCAGGTTTCTACCAGAAGAAACTAGAAGAAAATGTTTCTTCCATCCAGAAAAAAATACTGGAAACATCAACAAGAAACTTCCAACCCTAGTTAAAGCAGACTTATAGTGACTTGTAGTGACCTGTAGTGACCTGTAGTGACTCCCACATTCACATTCTGGGAGTCTGAACAACAGATAGTCTATATTTCTGCCTTTAGGTGGAATGAGATAAAGAAGACAGCGATCAGGACGTCCCTCACTGCTGACAGTGTGAAGTGGAGCTCTAGTCCACAGTGGTTTCATCACCAGTGGAACATTTGGTATGCTCTCTCTGTTTTAGACATTTATTGGACAGGGCTGCATTTTTAATTCTCTAATTCTCTTCAATTCTCATGAGACCATCTGATGTTTTTTTTTCTCCGGTTCCATGTTTCAGCCTCACAGGAAGCTAAAAATCGGCCCAAATAAATAAACAAATGAGAAGGTTTACAGTTACATTAAAATTAACTACATGAGATGTTCTTTGTTCTCTGAGAGCTTTTCTTCTCTACTTAACCTTTAAATGGTGCAACACCCACACGATTAAATCTTATGTGTACGTTTTGTAAGAAATACGTAGACAACAGGAACAAGTTACCCCGAATATTCACACTGTTACAGATATCAGTCTTTTTAGGTCCAAACTCCAGATATATGTGTTCAGACGGGCATTTAATACGTAGCAGTGGTGTAAATATTTCATAATTTCGTTCCTTTGTAACCTTTCTGATTTTACTTTACTTTCCTATTGTGACTCTACTTATTTTGTTAAGCACTTTGGGCAACTGCTGGTTGTTGTAAAATGCTATATACATACATTTTGATTGATTGATTGATTGATAAGTAGAAAGAAATACAAAATACAGTGAATGTAGCCTTGAATACAGCAGTAAGGCTCAATAATAAAACTGTCCATATTTTAGGCCCTTTGAACTAATTTTAATTTTTCAATCACAAAAGGACAAAAAAAAAAAAAAAAAATGGTCTCTCTTCAGGGGCCCCAGGCTGCTGATGCTGAGGGAGGTTCTCCTTTAGAAATGTTAATGATGATGAACGCAGCACTTACTGAGACGCCCTGGTATCCTCGCTGACAGGCCAGATGCAGTGGTGTCAGGGCGTGGTAGTCTGTGGCGTTGACTGGAGCGCCTTTATGAACCAGCAGGTCGATCAACTGCGCCTGACCTGCAGTACAAAACGCAAACACCCATTCACAGGCCGATCTAAGCCGAACCAATGAAGCTTTGTGTGTTGTAGCAGCAGCTCACCACAGATGGCAGCAGCGTGCAGTGGGGTGTAACCTCTGTCGTCTCTGGAGAACGGCGTAACGACAGACAGGTCGTTCAAATGTCTGAAAAAGAACGTTTACAACTCAGATTAGTTTAAAATCTGTCCACTGGGTGGCGTTTATCTGACGCTCGCTTTGAGGAGAGCGCACTGCCTGGATTCATTCGCTTTAAGGAGGAGTGCTGCTGCTGTGACCATCTGTTTAATCCTGGCCCGACACATCAAGTTCAGAAAGGATACGAGCATCAGTCCTGATAGACTTATTACCAATCCTATTTTCCATCGTGTGGACGGCTGCTCACATGTGCATCACTTACCTGAGGAACAGGTGAGATACTGACTCACCATCTGCATCCTTTAACAGAAAACACTCCCTGATCTGCTCAATGGAGGCTGCCTCAAAAGCCTTTAGGACTGCTGCTAATATTAATTCAATTCTATTCAGTTTATTTCTATAGAGCCAATTCACATCATGTCATCTCAGGTCCCTTTATAGAGACAATTCAACCAGACCATCCATTCAGATTGGTTAAAACTTTTCTACTTAAGGAAAACCAGCTGATTGCATCGACTCATTGACTCTTCAGCAATCTCTCACACTAAGCATGCTTGTAGCGACAATGGAGAGGAAGAACTCCCTTTGAACAGGAAGAAACCTCCAGCAGAACCAGGCTCAGTGTGAGCGGCCATGTGCTGAGGCCGACAAGGAGACAGAAGCAGATATAGAAAAAGAAGAATAGATACAAAAGCCAACTGTCAACCAGCTCCACAGACGGCCCCGTCTGGTTTGTAAATGTAAATATCAAGAGCAATAGAAAAAAGCAAAAACAACCTTACACAGGGGGGGGGGGGTTTGTGGTTCTACTGTATAAAACCTGTAACTCAACGCTATTTCTAACATTTTGAATTGAAAAGGCTTCCTGGATGGGAAGGGAAACATCTTCAACCTTGGAAACAAAGTCCAGTGGATTGATTTTAATTTTTTTTGGAAAAACATTTAGAGACATCCTGTGATTTTAGCTCATAAATATAACCACTATCAACAGATTGTGGAAAAAATCCAGGAAAGAAAGGTCTGTCACTCTCAAACAGCATGAAGTTTTGATAAAGTTGTTAATAGCCGTTTTCTACTTCCTTACAGCACCTCATTTTCTGCACAGAGCGTCCGTGTGTCAAGCACCATGAGCCCTAAACACACCGTGTGCTGCTACGGGAGCT
>NW_015151352.1:224365-225893 GCF_000732505.1 Cyprinodon variegatus
ACAGTCTGGCTAGAACTCCCAACACTAATGAAAGCCCACTGAGCTCCTGGGACCCCCTCAGTCTGCAGACGCATCACCTGGTTGTCTCTGCTGTAAGATAAAACCCAGCAAGGGAACAACCGGAGGATGGTGCCTACCACTGAGTGTTAGGACAAGGCTAGAGATTTCTTTATTTCTCAAATACAAGAATGAAGTCATAACATTATGAGAATAAAGTCGTAAATTTACAAGAATAGTTTGGAAAAATTGCGTGCATGAAGTCATCGTATCACAACCTGTTCCAGAAAGAATAATAATAAAATATAATTTGATGCTGGTGATCTAAAATACATAATACTTCCTTATTACTGGAACAAATACCAAAGTATTACTTCACAAGATGTGAAGTAATATTTGTTTCTCATTGAGAAACAGCCAGTTCCTTTGGGCTTAAAAAAACATTGAAAAATCCTGTAAAAAACGCATCATCATGAAAAAACTTCTAACCACATCGTACGGCTCTCAGGGTGACCTTTAACCTTCTGGTGCACAGCAGCATGCAGGCTGATGGCTGCCAGCGAGCCTGCACACCTCGACAACATGACATTTGGATGCCATGTTGTCATGGCAACCTGAACGATCTTCTCCATGCTCACCAGTTGGGGATCTGGCTCTTGATGAGGAGGTAAAGGACGACAGGGAGCAGGTCATCTGCGCTCACAGCTTCGATATTGGCTGCAGAGGAAGACAAACACCAATCAACAAATCCACCTCCTTTCTGAATGGAAGTCGGCTCCTCTCCCTGCTGCTCCTCACAACCAATGTCTAAAGTGGCCTCTTGACAAACAGGAATTAGGATAAGATCATGTTATTCTGCACGCTAACAGTGAGGCTGCTGTGATCAGAGTCTGGCTTTCAGAAAACAAACAATCAGGCGACAGCGAGGATCCCATTACGACGTCACTCTGAAAGGTTACAGACGAATTACCAAAGAACAGCACAGTGTCTTTCAGCAGCTCATCACTCCTCATTACACAGCTAATAGATGCAGTTTCATTTCAATAATAAGCTTTCAATAGACCAAAGCCCCAAAAACATGATTAGTTTAAGCCACCATGAATTAGATTAAGATTTAGAAATCTGATTTGGTCTGTTTTGGATCAAAAGTTCCTCTAAAAGTCATGAGAAAACAACAGCTCAGAGGCCTCTGAACGGATTTTATGAAGCAATGAATGGATTCATTTCAGAATAAACAAAATCCTTAAAGGTAACAGATGCCCCAAGATCTAGAAGGAGTAGATCTAGGCTGTTCCAGTACAATCTTTCTTCCTTCTAGAGACTAACACCAAACAACTCTGATGAACACCCCGTACTTACTTGTGCGTCTGGGTGTCTGGGTGGCAGCGAGGACGACCCTGCGCAGGCACTGCACCTTAAGGAGGGGGGAAGTCTGCTGGTTGAGCTGACTCAGCTCTCTCTTTGCTCGGAACAAGTTTATACTGGAGGATGGAAACAAAGCAAGATGAGAAACCTCAAACAGATAATCAGC
>NW_015151352.1:226449-227991 GCF_000732505.1 Cyprinodon variegatus
AAACGGGGGGGGACGACGACTCAGATTTCAGCTTTCAAAAACCTACAATGCAGCGATAGAGTTGATTTCTTCCCGCTATTGTTTCTGGACATTGGGAACAAGTGTCCATGTTTCATCTTGAAATGATGACCAGAGAAGGGAATAACCAGCTATACGTTCTCTCTAACCCCCCCTTTTCAGCCAAGGCATCCACAGGCAAATCACATGGCAGTCCACAGAGGTGTGACCAACCACCCCCCTCTGTGTGAGGACAGACAAAATCATAGAGCACACAGAATTCTCTCTTTCCCTCTCTTGCCCTTGAAGCTGGGTCCGCTTCAAGGGCAAGAGGTCTGGCAAGATTAGGGACAGAACAAACAATATGTGTTTCGATTATGTTCATCATATTTGTTTAACAGTATGGATCCCATGCTACACTATGCTACAGTAACATGTTTTGAGCTGTTGCTAAAGCTTGGACAAGCTTTATTTCACTAAGGGTTAAACACTGATATAACATTAGTGTTCATGTGTTCCTCAGATGCTCATTACATTTCCATTACCAAGTATGAAAGAAGCATCCTGTTGATATGGATATGACCAAGAGTCATTTAGTGGAATCCTGATCTCTATTCGCTGCTAGCTATTTCAAAGAGAGTAAAGAATCATTTGACTAAAGGTTATTGCTTCCTGATTAAGCAAATCATTCAATAAAACATTATCTGGCGAAATAAACATCTTATAGTATTAGAAATATAAATTCCCAGCTGGTTGGGAATATAATATAATATAAAATCCCAACATTAATGTGGCATCCTACCTGGATGGGCATTGAACTTAAAATCACAATGATATCATCACAGCCCCAACCCCTTTACAGGGGAACAGAAGACCTCACCTTTCTGACATTTTGAATTGAAAAAGCTTCCTGGATGGAAGGGAAACGTCTTCAAACTTGGAAACAAAGTCCAGTCGATTGTTTTTAACTTTTTTTGAATGACTATGAGCTGAATGACTGAGAATCTTTACCAGCTATTAGAACCACACTCTCCAACTATAGAGACTTAAAACCAACAGTGGATCTGAAACCATTAAAGAGGTGATAAATAGCTTCAGTGGCCTTTTGCCTTCTCCCCCACCAATCATTTTAACCCTGTGGATCACAGTCTGTATCACAAACATCTGGATATCAGTTCTGAATTCCAAAAAGTAGGTCAGAATGTCCTGAACTTACCTGAATTCTGGTTTGACCCCCAGGTCCTCCTGCTGCAGGTCCTGAAGGCTCCTGGTGATTTTGTTGAAAGATGCATCCTGTTGATGTGGAGAGCATCAGAGGGGCATTAAGAGAAGCTCCATAACGTCAACATCACCACAGAAAACAGCAGCAAACATACGGCCATTCTTTTTTTTTGTGGAGACAGAGAAGTTCTTCACTTCTCCACTTAAAGAGGTCGAACAGAAACAGATTCCTCATTTACACGTATTAAAGTCGGAGGGAAGCGGCTGTTCCAACCGTTGCATTGCCGAATTCTCCCGAATGGTGCCCGACTTTACACGACTGAA
>NW_015151352.1:228718-231073 GCF_000732505.1 Cyprinodon variegatus
GCCCTGTTGACTGTTGATATATGATTGGCCGGATTTAGGTGTTCAGGCTGATGTATAACTAACTGCCCTGCATAAGATAACGAAAAAAAAAAAACACAGATTATAAGATAGGATTTTTTTTTTTTTATATAGAAATGTTCTAAATTTTGGCACAATCTGGTCAGATAAAGAAAACATTTATATACATGTTTAAGCCAGAATGATTTGTCATTTAAATATGATATCCCTACGACTTAAGAATATGGGCACTCAGCAAGGAGAGTTGATTTATAAAGCTGAGCATGCACAAAAGGGCATTACTGGAGCATAAAGGCAATGAAATAATGGAACAGTAGCAATTAAAGAGAAAAAAAATGAAATATTAAAATCATAAATAATATAAAAAACCAAACTAATTGATAGATAATTGGATAAAAGAAAGTTGGAAACAAACTGAACTAATACTGTTCAGAAATCTCCCACCTACCTGGCTGGCTTCCAGAGTTCCCACAAGGTTAAAGATCAAATCATGGATACCATGATGGAGATATATCTGATAAAATAAGAAAAATTACATTTGTTTAGAGTGAGTACGTTGCCTCTCATTATTCTGTAGTCTTATACAGAACGTCTCAATATTCTTGAAATATTAAAGTCGAAGCTAATGAGGGTACCCCGACAGCCTGTTTGAGGAGAGTCATCTGAAGCTCCTGTTTTGCCAGAAGTTTCTGTAAACACAAAATATTCATGCATTTTATCAGTCATAATTAGTGCATCTGATACAGTTTGGGGGGGGTTACCATTAGGCAATACTAGGCAGGTGCCTAGGGACCCAAGTTCCCGGGGGCCCCAAAAAAAACTCTGTTTCCATGTATGGTTAATACAACTATTCACCATATTGGATCAGTCCATTTGCTGCACATGTTCAGAAAGGTCCAAACAGACAGCAGCAAACCATTTGAAAACAAACCATGCAAAGAGCAGTGTTGCTAACTTAGCGCTTTAGTCGCTATATTTAGCCACTTTTCAGACCCCTCTAGAACTTTGATTTCTAAAAAGCGCCTAGCGCCAAATGTAGCCACTTTGTTTCATTTTTTTCTTTGCTTAATCATCTATAAATCAGACATGGTGACATTTAAAATAGTGGTTCCACCTGAAGATTATTCCTCAATGTCTTTCTGTCACACAAATACAAACAATTGTATTTCCAATTTACAGTTTTGGAGCTGAACTTGATTTAATTAACATATGTAGTAGGCTGAATTTGCTCCTAAGGCTCTCTGGGCTTAAGGGGTTAATTTCCTAAAAAAGACAAAAACCAGTGGCAGAAAGCCCCAACATCACCAGAACAGAACAAGAAGCTGGTCTAAGATCTACTCACCAGGCGAGAGTCCCTCAGCAGACACTGTAGAGATTTAGTGTAAAGTCCGGTTACATCGTCCTGATGGGACAGAAAGACTTTGTTAATGTAGCCTGCAAGCTAAGAACAAAGACTGGAGTAAAGATCAGACAGATTGAAGGACTCCTCCCTACAATGTGCTGTCGGAGTCCCTTCTTCTCCTGCTCCTCAAAAGCCTGACAGAAGCTTTGGATGAAGCGGTCCAGTTTGAGGGCATGACGGCCCAGGAACTCCCGGACATCTTCCAGGCTCCGCAGACAGTAAGCTGGGGGTGGGCTGACCTCAGTGGGGGTGGGCTCCACCTCCAGGGGTCTGGAGATGCACAGGATGCTGTAGCTCTGCTCCTGATCATTGTAGAAGGTTTCCTCAAACAGGATGGGCACCACAGAGGGAGAGGGGAAGCCAGATCCCAGCAGAACCGTCCTGTCCTGGATTCTGACCTCCTGAAACCCAAAATAGACACAAAGTCGCACATGTGAAACATTAAAAACCAACTTTGACTCTTTCTCCAAAATGGAAGCTTCAGAGATGCTTGAAAAATGTTCAGTTTTAGGAAAACACTGTCAGGGTTAAAGCAGCTTCTAGACTGGTTCTAAATGACCATAGCTGATTGATACCTGGAGGTGGACCAGAAAACTCCTTCATCTTCACACAAACAGAACAAGCAGAATCAATGAGAGCTCAATGTTCTACAGATTCCACTAATTCAAATTCAAACCTGGTTTGACTACTGAGCTACGTTCTGTGTTGTTGTTCAGGCTCCATCAGAACTACGTTATTTTTTCTGTTTTATCTCCAAGTTACACTAACTGTCCAGAAATCCTTAAAAACGCATTTTCTACTGCTGCACTTTTCCACTAAGCACTTGCTGCGTTCACACAGTTTTATATCTGGAGGTAAGGAGTAGCTAGCCTAGGCTAGTGCTAGCTTAGCATTGCTATGGCTTCTCTCTCTCCCTCCCTTGACTCTTTTCCAAC
>NW_015151352.1:232545-235524 GCF_000732505.1 Cyprinodon variegatus
GGCAGGCACAACTGACCGCGTGACGGACCGCGCCAGACCCAACCGAACCGCGCTAAACTGATACTAGTTCATCAGTAGGGCTCGATGCGGTTCAGTTCTGGCTCGGTTCTCATGAGCAGCCTCTGTAATCGGGAAATTTCAGACATTCCTAAAAATCCTAGCTTCCCTACGATGAACCTCAATGTCTGTTGTTGTTTCCTGCATCTGGAAGCCCTGATTAGACTATTGTTTGTTGTATCCACTTCCCAAAAGCTGACTCTGTCGAGTAAATTCACCAAAGGCTGCCTTCTTCGCCTGACTCTCTGTAAGCTACGAAATATCACAATGATACTAAAATAAAATTTCCTGAAAGTTATGGGCGCCGCCATGTTAGTTTGTTTGTTTCCCTCTGGAGCAGTAGTACCGTAGATCGCCACTAGGAGGCGAGGAACCGTGCTGACGTTGTGTGTAAATGGTTGTAAGGAACCAAGCTCGGCAAGGTTAAATGATCCAACCTCGGCACGGATCGGTTTTCAGAGGGTGCTGGAAATGGGGCTTATGACGCTATTGGCTTTGTTCAAAATGTGAATAGTCCCACACATTCTCATCTTCATACTTTGGTTCTTGTGCTGACATATGTCATAGAATGTGATAGAGATGAACCCAAAATAAAGGAAAACCAAACCTTTCCGTTCACAGTCTTGTATCCGTCCTCCACAGGCTGCAAGACGTAGCTGTCAAAGTGAGAGTCTGAGTAGCTGCTGGCGGCCAAACTTCCACAACACGGAACCAGAACCTGCAGGGTTTCCATGTGGGACAGAGAAAGGGTTCGATTAACTGGTCAGAGGAAGCTCTCCACATACGTGAACTATGACCATCACTGTAAGCTACCATCACAACTGGAGGCGTTTATCTCATGTGAAGCACTTTAAGATGATTGTTCTATAAAATACATTAACTCTGAGCTGAAACAGCATAGTTTTACTTTGCTGGGGAGGCGGACTGACATTAAAGACTATTTTACTAAACAGGGAAACAAGGAGCAAAGAAAGTTTGATTCATCTCATTCATTTATTAGTCGTACAGTGTGAGTTCACAGCTCACAATCTATGTGCAGCATGGCGCTCTGATGCCATCTACCTGCTCACACTGTACGTCTAAAAACCAGCGCCGCAGTGAGATGGCGCTACTCTGACTCGTCTATCCAGAAGCCAAACTAGTAGCAGAGGAATATGAAGCCTACTAGAGTGAAACGCGCTGCCTTGGTAATTTGGGCAATTTTATGCTGAAAGCCCTAAAAAGAAAAGGAGACGACGTATTTGGACAAAGACATGGCTGAGCAAACGTAGCTACTACAGTCTGTCAATTTGACAAAAAGAACTCCATTTCACTCATTGCACCCCCGCCATGCTTCTGGGTTTTCCTCTAAGAAAAGGAAGAGGAATCCTTGTTTGGCCAGTGAGTGATTTTCTCTCGACCTGCTTCCTCCCCTGATGGAGAGGTGGTCGTTAGAGGCTGATCGCCCCTCGTTACCCCCCCGTACACTACACCACGCATCATCAGGCTGAAAGTCGGCCCGATCGAAAGACTGTCCATGACTGGAAAATCGTCCCGAAAATCGCACAGTGTACGCCTGGCCTAATACGGACACAGAACATTGGCAAGCAAACGTGACTCACGATGCCGTGGAAGTCTGCCACATTCCTGCAGAGGTCAGGTCTCTGCTTCTCCAAGGCCAGGTAGAACGGATTCTTCAGGATGTTCTCATCATAAACAGCCATAAGGAGCTGATGGTCCTGGACCTGCAGGAGGAATCAGACACACAGAAGGCAGATTAAGAAGACTGGAAGAAGCTCCCAGTTCAGCGTTTGTAGACAAAGCAGCCGTCTTTAGGTACGTCACAGAATGCTGCAGGAGATCACATGATCAACGGTTCATATCAGAGCAGTGATTCTCCTCTAAGTCTCCTTACAAACCAAGCTTGGTTTTGTAGCAGTAGAGGACAAAAGGGTTTCATTCCAGGCTCTGCACCAAAACCAGCCAGTCTATCCAGCACATGTTGAAGCACGGTACCAGCTGATCACCTCAGGCTGGGTCACAGGCAGAAACAGAGCCCTCCTCTGGGTGAAGCACAGAGACGATCCAAGGCCAGCTGAGGGACAAGCGTGTCCCGCTTTGTCCACTGAGCCTCCTTTAGGTGGAAGACCTTCAGAGAGAGACGTTCAGGGACCAGATGGTCTGAGAGCATCTCTGGTTTTCAGATGGAAACCAACAGGAAGGCTCATCAGCAGGAACTGTGGGCGCCGCTCCGTTCCAGCAGGTCAAAGGTTACTGAACATCAAACAACCGACCAGCTGCTCCTTCACAGCCACACAGAAAGACTTCTTTCTACCTGCGTCCCATCGGGCCTGGACTGATGAGCGTCTTTAATCCTGATAAACCCATTATTAATTCATGATCAAATCTGAATTATCTGATAACTGACAATAAAGATTCTAAACATTTGATAAAACATCAACTAAGAGCAGCAAAAAAAACACTGGAGGTCTGTAGACCTGCTTCATCTCGAGTTGCTGGAAGTCTGTAGACCTGCTTCATCTAGAGCCGTTGGAGGTCTGTAGACCTGCTTCATCTAGAGCCGGTGGAGGTCTGTAGACCTGCTTCATCTAGAGCCGGTGGAGGTCTGTAGACCTGCTTCACCTAGAGCCGCTGGAGGTCTGTAGATTTGTTCTATCTATATCTCAAGTAGAGCTTTTCTGAACATAAAAGCGTTTCTCTTAAATGACTTCATTTAAAGCTACAGTGTGTAATTTTTAGCGACATCTAACGTCCAGACTGCAGACTGCAGCAACATGAACATCTCCCCCCCAACAGTACGGCGAGCGTTACGGGACAAAATGTCTTCCACGACGTCCGCATCACCTACCTTCTCAAGTGATGAGGTTTGTTTACATAGATAATTTTATAGATAGTATTTCATTAGTCTGTGTAGGGTATAGA
>NW_015151352.1:235793-239335 GCF_000732505.1 Cyprinodon variegatus
GCTCGTAGATGATGATAAATAACATAGTTATGTATAATATATTACATTTCTGACTGTATATCCCTGTAATTATTACACACTGTAGCTTTAAACTGTTTTTAATTGTTTATTGAGGTGTGTGAATTCACCAAAAGCGTCTCTTTTTTTAATATTTCTGCGAATTAGAAAATGAATATATAGACAAGTGGATTACTGCAATAATGTCTGCCTGCACCACTTTCCATCCCAGAAACAAAGCAGACATTAAAAACGTCTGGATCCTGACCTTTGACCTCTGGATCCTCCCCATCTGCAGCCTCACCTGCTCACCTCGCTCCCAGATCAGCTGCAGCCTCACCCAGCTGCACTCCCCCCCCCCCCATCAGGCCCCTGTCAGGAGACCGAGCGCCCATGAAACTGGGACTGAGTCACATGACAGACATCATAAACTCAAAGCAAACAGCTTAGATGCAAACAGATTAGAATGTCTGCTGCCCCCCCGGAGGGCAGCAGACATTCTCCAAACTTCTTCCTGTTTCTGCTAAAGGAACTGAAAATTGAAGGAGAAAACCAGTTTCCACTGCGCTGCTCTCTACCAGTAGTCGTGTTTTTATTGCCATGTTCCAAATGTGGATTTTTTTTTTGGATCTTAATCACAATGTCTGCAATTTGATAGTGAGTTTAAACACAGGTTTTAAACGCTTTGATCCTTTTAAATAACTGAGTATTATTGGTATTAACGGGTTATTGAATGATGACTTTATTCTCGTCATAAAAAATAAAAAAATCTCTAGCTAGGCTCTAATACTTTATTGTACATTTAGGCTCATTTACTTTGGGTTTTATATATACTTTTTAGTTGTTTTTTTAAAAATGACCAGACTGCTTTAGATGCCTTTCCATCATTAAATGGAAACGTTTAAAAAAAAGTTTTTTGTATAAATTCTAGCCTAAATTTAATCTGCAATCAACATTTATTCAATAATTTGAAAAGAAATTCATGTGAAACAGGATGTGTTTAAAATTCAGATTAAAAACCTTGATTAATTTGATGTTTAAGGCATCCAGTGCAAAGCGTGTTCTAAAGGCACGCCGTCATGTGACCATCTCTGTGGTCTTAGAGGTTCCTAGGTGCACGGTGTGGAAAGTCAGTCAACGCGCTCGCGGCCCCCAGAGGGGCCTGCAGGATAAACATGACATATTTAGACTGAGCGGATGAGTGGAGCATAAAGCAAACATCAGCAGTGAATAACGAATAACATCTAAATGATTGAGGGAATATTTCCCATTAGGCAACACTTGTTAGCTGCTTAGGGCCCCATAAAACTCTGTTTCCATGTATGGTTAATACAACTATTCCTTATTTCTGCACATTAATTATGTTTTTAATAAAAATCCTTTCACTAAAATGCCATCAGAACGCTGATAATATTAAGAGTGTCTCAGCCACCCCCCCCTTCCGTGTCCACCATATTGGATCAGTCCATTTGCTGCACATGTTCAGAAAGGTCCAAACAGACAGCAGCAAACCATTTGAAAACAAACCATGCAAAGAGCAGTGTTGCCAACTTAGCGCTTTAGTCGCTATATTTAGCCACTTTTCAGACCCCTCTAGCACTTTGATTTCTAGAAAGTGTCTAGCGCCAAATCTAGCGACTTTTTTCTGCTACTGGAGACTTTGGAGACAACATCTAAAAGCAGCGAACTCTGCTCTCCAGAGCAAGTAGATTGGTAACCCCGCCTCCTGCTCTCCTCTATCTTGTCTTCTGTCATGATTCATGCAGCTATTATTTCATCCAAATGAAAAATGGAGAACAGAGAAGCAGATCATGGCTTGTCTACAGTGAAAAGAAGGACTGGGTTATTTACTTTGGCCTTTTTGGAAACACAGGAAGGAGCAATCAGCTAAGTGAGCTTAGTGCTTGGAAAAAATCTTTCATTCCTTTAGAGACAGCATGAAAAGTCAGCTGAGTACAAAACATAGAGAGGAAAACAAGAAGAAAAGGGACAAGAAGAGAGGGACACAACCTAGAACAGATAATGGATGTCTATTCTATTAACATTTCTCTATCTGGATAATGGGTCTGATCTATGTGTTGTCTTCTGAATTCAGAGGGGCCCCCTGCCTGTCTTTGTCTAGGATCCCAGATTTCCTATATCCGTCCCTGTGTCCCACTATAGATGCTCAGTCTGCTGGGGGGGGGGCTGCTCATCTTCTACCACCAACCTGCTCATCGAGTCACGCGGCAGTCAGCTGGACTTCAGAGGAACAACTTCCGTCGGAAACAAACATTCCTCTTTGATAGGCCGCAGGTGAATTAAAGCCAGAGATGAAAGGCCCGCATCAGGTCAGCCATGTTAGCATTAGCATTAGCTTCTTCAGCCGCTGGCAGGAAGGTGGGGCCCGGAGTCAGAGACTCTCAGTGGGGGGTTACCTGCAGCGATGGAGGCCCCTCAGCTAAGCCGCATGTTGGAGCCAAAGCCTCCCAGGAGCTCCGACCTGCGGGCCGCTGAGCAGCTGCGGCGTCAGGCTGCCTCCTCACCGGAAGGGGAGCTTTTCATCAAGACGCTGGAGCTCCGCTGGAAAAAGCTTCTAAAGTTACCCGGATCAAAGAGCGACTGACCATATGAACCAGTGGAACCAGTGACAGGAGCTCAACTGGAGCTGGGCTTCCCTGTTTACCCTGCTAAGGTTATACTGCCCCCTACTGGTCACAGAGCAGAACATCCAGAGCCTCCGCCATGATGTCACCCATAGGCCCGCATGGACGCCATCTTAGGGCGGTCTCAGCTCTGCTCACAGAATCAGTTTTAATCAACTTTAACTTTCTGAATATTGAACCAATTTTCAGTTTTGTTTTTTTTTATGCTGAAAACAAACAAATGTTTCAGTTTATTTTAAATATTCTTAGTGGGAAATAATCTGATAGGATGGATTCATGTTGCAAAGCACAGCCACTCAAATTTTATACTGTAAAAATGTCCACAGTTACAATTTATAATAGTAAAAACACTTTATTTACTTTTTATATTTATTCATCTACATTTTCAGTGTTATTTTCACTTTAGATTATAATTAGGGAAACAATTATTGCTAATCCTAATCCTCTAAGAGCAGCAATCACTCCTTTCCCCCCCACTTTAAAGGGCAACCTTCACCCTAAAAAGACAAGCGTAACATAGATTAGTCAGTTTAATGTTTCGTTGCTGTCTAAAATGAAAGCATTGTACAAATAAGCAAGTGAAGTTCAAACGGAAACCGTGGAATCAATTTTTGGGTAAATTTGAATTCTACCATTTTCTTTATCATCACTGGAAAAGTGGGAAAATCCTGACAGAAAAAGGTCTGGATGATGCAAAGCCACATCTGTAGAAGACAGGATTCTGAGAGTTTGCAGACCGTATGATGAGCAGCTTCAGGGACAGCAGTGAATACCTTCATATAGCAGCTGTATCCTGAAGAAGACTGCAGCAAGAACGCAAGAGTTAAAGGAATAGTACACCCAAAACATGATTAGCCTTCATTTTCTACTCACCCCCATGCTGAACAACACTCTGGAGTA
>NW_015151352.1:240765-242612 GCF_000732505.1 Cyprinodon variegatus
GCCTTCTGCTGCACTTTTCTACTGAGCACTTGTCAGTTTCACACGGTTCACGTTTCTAACCGGTTTTCCCAACTCAGTGACACACCCACTGAAAAGCCCACTCTGGTGATTGGCAGCTCCATAGTCAGAATCGTGGCATTAGAGACACCAGGGACCATAGTCAAATGTTTGCCGGGGGCCAGAATGGGTGACATCAAATCCTCCTTGAAACTGCTGGCTAAGGATAAGGTTAAATACAGTAAGATTGTGATTCACGCTGGTGGTAATGACACCCGGTTACGCCGATCGGAGGTCACTAAAATTACTGTTGCTTCTGTGTGTAATTTTGCCAAAGCAATGTCAGACTAATTTTCTCTGGTCCCCTCCATGATCTGACCAGTGATGACATGTTTAGCCGCATGTCGTCATTCAACCGGTGGTTGTTTAGGTCAGAGGTCTTCAACAAGGGGGCCGCGACCCCTAGGGGCTCCACAGAGGTACTGCATGGGGGTCGCGAAAGCTTTAGTGGATTAAGATTTTCTTTTATATTCCCCCCTGAAATTTTTTCCACTAATTGCAATGTCTTTAAAACACACTGTAGTAGATAAATGTAGGCATAAAATGTCTTTCAGTCATCAATGCACACATTCAACGACACCCAGGAGCTCTTTCAAGCTGGGCACCATTTCATTCACAACACCTGTCCCATCAACCAAGAATCAGAAATACTCTAATAATCCCAATATAACATAATTTCATACGATATATATAATTAGGGGGTCCCTGCTCCATCTCGCCATCAGTTCGGGGGTCCTTGGCCTAGAAAACTCTGAAGACCTCTGGTCTAGGTGGTGTCCTGAAAACAACGTGGGCTACATTAATAATTGGCAATCCTTTTCGGGAAAGCCTAGTCTGATTCAGAGAGACGGCATCCATCCCACTTTGGATGGTGCAGATCTTCTTTCTAGGAATCTGGCCACATTTATTAGTCCTCCAAAACCCTGACCACCCAGGGTGCAGACCAGGACAGGGCATCATAGTGGGAGATTTTAACATCCATGCTGACATTGAAGGCGATAGCTTAAGAGCAGCCTTTAATACTTTCTTAGACGCTATTGGCTTTGTTCAAAATGTGAATAGCCCAACACACTCTCATCTTCATACTTTGGATCTTGTGCTCACATACGGCATAGAATGTGAAGAAATTAGCATTTCCTCAGAACCCTGTCCTCTCTGATCACTTTTTAATAACCTTTAAGATTACTTTAACAGAGTTCTCCTCCCCCAAAATAAGGTTTCTCTTAGCAGATCATTATCAGATAGTCAAGTAATACATTTTAAAGATTCTGTTTGACTTTCTCTATCCTCTTTGTCGCTGAGCAGTGCTGCAGAGTGCAAAAGCTTAGTTTACTCCCCTTCACAGGTTGATAATTTTGTTGATGGGGTTGCTAGTTCTCTGCACACTGCCTTAGACAATGCAGCTCCTTTGAAAATGAAAACCGTTAAAAATAGAAAGCTTGCTCCTTGGTTTAATGCAGAGCTGCGTACTTTAAAGCAAAATGCTAGGAAACTGGAGAGAAAATATCACTCCACAGGCCTACGGGAATCCTACCTAGTGTGGAAAAATTGTTTACTGCTGTATAAGAGGATCCTTTGTAAAGCAAGAGCAGCATATTTCTCCTCATTAATAGAGAATAATCCTAGATGTATTTTAAATCCAGTTGCCAAACCCACCCAGAGCCATAGCTCTGTTGAACCGTCCATTCCACCTGCTCTTAGCAGGAAGGATTTTATGGGATTCTTTATAAATAAGATTGATCTTATTATAAATAAGATCATTAGCACTCCTCTATCCGCTATTGGTTGTC